>NW_010177874.1:26954-67646 GCF_000695765.1 Mesitornis unicolor | reverse complement strand
ATTCCTGCTTGTTCTATTGCTACCTGCCCTTGTAAACAGTCCCTCCCCAGCTTTCCTGTAGGCTCCCTTCAGGGACTGGAAGGCCGCAATAAGGTCCCCCTGGAGCCTTCTCTTCTCCAGGCTGAACAGCCCCAACTCTCTGTCGGTCATCTTCATTGCTGAAGGAGGACAGCACCTAACTTTGAGCTAATATTAGAAACAAAACTGTTGGAAGACTGAAAACCTGAAGAATTTCAAGACAGAGAGTAGAAGGTCAGGAAACTTGGAGCAATTTTTCCTAGGTCTTTGGAAAACATTATTTATGAAGGTATTTGCATCTCTGCAAAATGAGTCTGAAGTGATTGATGATGCAAGCAGATTGTTCTGAGGTTGTAGCTCACACTTTGTATTTTATTTCCTCATGTATGAAGGATGGCAGAGGATGAAAGATGCAGCTCACTGAGACCCCTTTGTGAGGTGACTGTTGAAAGGCCGGGCAGAAGGTTAGAATCTGCTTTCTCTCGGCTCTGTGTGGGTGTGTATGCATACATATATATGTACAAAAATATACACACAAAAACTACTGATTGTCAGAAAATAGCACTATTCACAGAAGCTTAGTATCTGCTATAAGCAGAAAGGACAAGCCATTCCCTCTCCTACTGAAGGGAAACTACACATAACATTGCTGTAGACATAACCATAGCATTGGTACAAGGTTTTTGTCTTATAAGTTGTTTATTTGTCTCTTTTTCCTGTCTTCGTAAATAAATTTGTTAGGTGTTTTATCAGCTCATTTCTTTAGGTAAACCAAGTACAAGCTAACTAAGGGCATCAATAAAATGCCGTATCTTAATCAGATTTTAGTATTAATATCCCTCTAACCTGTTGGATTAAGCACTTTACAGAATATACATTTTCCTGTTTAAAAGTAAAAACACAACCCTTTCTCTTTCCTGATTTCTTTTTCATAATACAAACAGTAGGCAAAAAGAATGCATAATTTGTGGAGTGAAAGAGTGGATGGGAGGAGTGAGTATGCACTCTGATTCCTGTTGAAATGAAAAGTGGAGTAATATTTATGGGAACCATATTAGCATGAAGGAGCTTTAAAAGACAGTGACAGGAATGGAGATGAGATTCTTACCTCCTTAGACAGACCTGCATGAATGACAAGGCTGGGCTGAACATCAGCTTTATTGAAAGAGTAAGGAATCATCACTCAACTACCTCCTTACTGGGAGAAAACCCCATAGCTCAGCTGACAACATACAGGATAACAAATAGTTATGGTACTGCAATAAAGTCTGATTGAAAAATCTGTTTGAAAGGGTTCTAAACCAGAGTCAGCTGTGCCACACCACCTCCTCTTCTCACCTACTTATGGTAATTAGTGGTGTGATAGGAATTGAATTGAACGTATGCAGTATTGAAACACTGGATTTAAAAAAACCCTGATTTCAAGTTTTGTTTGAAAGAAATGGTGGGAGTTTTGGTTTGGTTTGGTTTTTTTGGTTGGGTTTGGTTTTCTTTCCATGGCACATACAACAGGTAGATCCAAAGTCTGTAAAAAGCTTGTAGTCTCAGATTTTTATTTAGTGAATCCACAGGTACAGTATTCACTAAAGGGTTTAGCAGTGTGCTGAGCTTCAAATCCTTTGAAAAACTAAAAATATGAGACGGGCCAAAAGGCAGTGACAAAAGAGGCATAATTATTTTTGTAAGGTTAAACAATTAACCCCTCTTTCTAGACTCAGTGCTATCCAAAATTCAAAACTAATGGAAGGAAAATGGTACAAGATTAGTGGACTGTTAACTGCTGTCTCTCCCTCCAGCTGTGGAACATCAAAGATGTGTAAGACTTCATTTTCTGTGGCTTTATTGAAAAATGCTCTCTTATCCTTCTGAGTGATGTGGAAGGGATGAGATGTTACAGCTGTGTTTGGGCATGGCCTCAGAGCATTTTGCTGGTCTTTCATGACATTGCAGAAGCTTCTTTTACCCATTGCGGATTTTTTTGTTGTTGTTCTTTTGAGACAATGTGCCTGGAAACCAGAAGTTCCTGGTGGACCTCATAGTGATTTATGTGATGATGATGAGTTAATGTAGTAGAGACGTCATATACGTACGTTTGGAATTGAGTTAACTGAATTAGATTTTTCAAATGAGTAAGACAGAGTATCAGCCTATCAGAACCAAAGTCAAATCACTTATTAAAGGAAAATAATTAGGAGTGAACGCTAAATTTAGAATCAACTGTAATTTACAGGAGTGTTTGTTTAAATAAGAGTCAACGCAAGGAATCTTGACTCTGAGGATCACCAGGAAAAAGCCTCTTTATGTATTATGGCCATGTAACAACCAGCTCCAGAGATGAAATGCTGAAAGTGGCGTGTCTGAATAATTGCCCATTGCAGCTTTAGGAGTGTTTGCCAGCTGAATTATCTGTTATAGTTAGGATGATTATGACAGGGTTTTATTTTACTTTAGAGAGAAAAAGAAAATAAATACTTTTTTGTGGCTTCTGGCTGTGGATGACTTCTGTGGTTACTTTTGGTTCTTAAGCAATGCCAGCCTGGGCTGCTCAGTGTCACTTGCACTGTCCCCACAAAGGGAGCTGAGGCTGTTCAGCATGAGATTTCACTGTGCAAAATCCCACTTGCACACAGTTTGTACTGGAAAACAGTTGCTTTTTAACTAAATAAAAAAAAAAGCCATAAATGTGAGTTGGGCAGCGGAACTAGAAAGGGATGAAGAGAGGTACAAGATACATATCAGAAGTCATGTTTTTAGCTTCCAGCTAAGCTGTCTTACAAAAAAAAATTGCTGTTCTAACCTTTTTCTGTCATTTTTGTTTTGCTGAGGAAAAAGAAAAAAAAAAAGCTAGCGAAAGCAAACTCCCTCAGATAAGATCCATCTCTCTATGCCATCTATATTGCCAATATAGGTTTATATTTTGCACAGCCCTGGGTAAAATTAACTTTATCCAGCCTAACCAGAGAACATCCTCACTAGGTTGACTAATAATGAAGAAAAGATGAACTATCCTCTCATAAACTGTCTGTTCACTGTACTTGGCTGATCCCCTCCTGCTCTCTGTTTTAATATCTTTGTCAGCTTGCTGGCAAGATGCTGAAGCAGCATCAACCATCCAGTTAAAATATAGAGAAGCCAGAAGTTTCAATCAACTCATATTTCTTTGAATACTTACTGGACATGCATTCCAATTCCTATAAAAATGTCTGGGAAACTCATTGCTTAGTTTTTCACCTCATTTTGTAGCTGCTACTTTACAACACTGATTTTAAAATGAAATGTTACAAGTGTTACTTTAACCGACTAGATTTTCTTTTTGATTGTGCATTTTAAAATGCTGAGACTAAGAGCAGTGAGGAGAGGGAACCAGTGTTGTAACAGGTAATACAAGGTCCTGGTCATTCTTGGTTCTGCTGTCATTAAATACATTTACACTGCTTCAGGTGACTGTAAAAAAATAGGATATGATGAATATTCAAAATACATTCAAAAAGCAACCCTTAATTTTGGAAGAAATGTTCTGTGTTTAGTCATATTGACTATAGCTAAAATCTTTGCTAGTCCTATACCTCTAGGAAAGAATATTCTGTTTTCCTTTTTTGAGGAAAACTGTGTGAATGCAGAAAAGTACCTTTCCTAAACCAAACCCAACCAAGAAAAGGGGAAAGTTTTTCCCCTGTAGACACTTTTGTCTTTCACAAAGTTGTGGTGTCCCAGGATTCGGCAGTGAGGTGGGTGCTTCAACACAAGACAGAGGTATCTTCAGAAGAGCCTGTGTGGAGTGTGGAATCAGTAGAGGAGGGATGTGGTGTAGGGGCTGAATGCTGCAATAAAAGCAATGCGAGCCCAGAGCAGGGCTCATTGTGGAAACTACGTGTGATCTCTCCCTTTGATAAAAGCGGCTGAGAAGGGAATTGCAAAGGGGTTTGTGTATTAGAAGGGCATTGGCTTTGTCCCCTTTTCAGACAGCCAGTGTGTCTCAGATCTGTGCATTCCTGAACAGTAGCCTCCCCACACTCCCCCCCTAAACTTATCAGGAAAAATTGGGGGGTAGAATAGTGTATTGAAAATCTCATTCTGAGTGGAGCTGCATAAATAAGCCTGCTTGTCTGATAAAAAAAAGTCACCCTCAACATGACGAAAAATGAATCCCACTGAGTCTTTAGCATCCTCCCTGAGTCACTAATTCCCCAAGGCAGAAAACAAAGCAAGTAAAAAAAAAATGTTTTCAGAGAGCAAAGCCAAACACATCCAGTTCTGATTTAAGATGAGTCCTGAGAGACCACCTCTTCTTTAATGTAACATGGGGACAGTATAGATGAGTTGTCAAATACACAAATTGATTTTTTTCCTCATCCATCAGACAAAGTACCTATGAATTTCAGTGGTACTCGTGCCCACATGCGTTTTGTGAGTGGACCTGCCCCAAAGCGTACAAGGACCAGTGACAGCACTGGTGCGCAGGGAGCATTTAGATGTGTGAGTCAGATTTTCCACAAGCGCAGCTCCTCGTGTTACTTCAGCACCAGCGGGACTTTGTCCTGCTCCTTCCTCCCTGTCCAGCTGCCCGCTCGAGCTCTCCCCATTGCGCCTCTGCTTCTGCATTTTGCCCTTTGTGAAGTGCCTGGCAAAGGCTTCAGCATCATAAGGTTTCTACAAATAACGTCTGCAGTTCATGAGGGAAACAGCAGAGTACTGCTCTGGTTCCCTGAGGCTTTATAAATACCGTCCCAACTAAAGGCAGTTTATAATACTCAGATCCAGAATTGCACGAGCCTAATGAAAATTGGGATAAGAGTGCAGAGAGCGGGACTTTGTGCGAGCAAATGACCCCCGGCTGGAAGCAGTCTGTTAATGCTTTTAAATGAACTACTGCCGCAGAGCTCAGGGCTTGAGCCTGGAGCACAATAGAAGGTGCATTATTATTACTGTTCTGACTATGGCAGATAATTTTCTGTTCTCATTTACAAATTTAATAGTTTGTTAATAATGTCTGATCTGAGAATATTGTATAGTCTATCAACTAGAGGCGGTATGATGGCATTAATAAGCATAATTGAGGTTGTTGCTATAATCTGTTTGCTCTTTGGTTTGTTAATTGAAAATGACTTATTTAATATATGCTAGAAAAAATTTGTTCCTCTGTGAGGCATGGGCATCTTGAAGGAAAAAGGGATGTGCCGATCTGCACTGTTTATATGTTGCTGCAGTATCTGTACAGCAGTGAGCATACAGAAGTGAACCAGTGTAATATATGTCATGTATTGTGTATCTGTGTTTATATTTTGTGTAAATAACAGCATGTGCTGTTACTTACGGCTGCGTGGGTCTCTTTTTGCAAGACTTAGTGCATAAGTCTGTCTGGGATACCTGCAACTGATTACGGGAGGAAATGGAAATGAGAGCCAGACAGACTGCTGAGTGTTTAAACCTGGAGAAGAAACTTGGCATTTCAGCTTCCATCAACGTTTGCCCTTAACTACTATTAGCATTAATTATGGAGATACTTATGTGAACACCCTGTTAGCCCTAATTAGAGTTAATGGAAGATACGTGTGGATGGTAGCAGGACAAGAGACAACCAGGCTTCCATTTCTAAGGTTAAATATTCAGTGGCTCCCTCTTAGACATCTCCAACATCCTATAATCATGCAGTCAGACTTATGCAAAAGCAGAACAGCTTCTCCTGCCTTTTTTTTCTGTTGTTTTTCTCCCCTCCACCCTCTGCCCCAGTTATGGCCACCTTACACTATTTTTGCTTAAATTAAAGAGCAAACAGCAATGTGGTGGTGACCTCAGTTACCTTTATTAATGTAATTATTCTACCTCTCCTTTATCCATAGTTCATCTCGGAATCAGACTTTATTAGCAAACCATTTGCTGTCCTTTTTACTGTCCTATTAATGACTGCTAGTAGAGTCACTTAAGGGGCTGAAAGGACTTGGCTTTGTTCTCAACAGAGACCTTGTGATAAAGAGCTGAGGGCCTGAGCTCTTGAGTAGGTCATGTAATATTCGAGGTCTGTAAAGTTCCTATCACTGTGCTATTATTTGAAGGTGTAAAGGCAAAAAAGACTGTCCTCTTGCTTGCACTCATTAGCTATCTTTGGTATTTATAAAACCAGCATCGCTGAAGAATCAAGGCTGTAAAATTTACAGGTTGTCCCGTTATCCTGCTGTTGTGTATGACAGCACGTCCCTGGCACTAATCTTTGCCCAATAGGTCAGTGTTCTCATGGAAGGTGTCTTTTCAGGATCAACATAGAAACTTATAACCCTCCCTGAGAGCTCTGAGCCTGCCTTAGGTGGTGTCACACACTCCTCAGGGCAAGGTGAGCTTCCTTGTGGTCCATTTCCTTTGCCATGGACATACACGATGATCTTGGATGGTGTACTGGGCAAAAAGTGCACTCTTTTCCCAGATGATCTGTTACATTGTTATACGGCTGCCTGTTCATCTGATCATCTCTTATTACTATGCAAGTACAGCACAGAGCCCCCTTGAATGCAGCTGAGCTGCAATCTTATGACTTACACCTTGTAGCTCCCAGGTGCTTGTTGGCTGGAGCCACAGGATCTGCGTTACCCCAGCTTTCCAGCTATAGTGGCATCCTTCCCTTTCCTGAAGTAACTCCAGGTGTAAGAACATTTGTGCTTGATGCAGGGCTCGCGTGTGCCTGTTTGCAGACGCTACCCCAGCCATCGCTGGCTGAGGTGCCCAAATTCACACGTGTGGAACAGCAGGCTGGCGAGGGTACTCTGGGGATGGGACAAAGCACTCAACCTCTAGGGCTGGGCAGGAAGTGGTCACTGCTCATGTTAACCCAGAGAATGAGCTGGGGGAAGGTTGCTAGAATTTGATCTAGCAATTTGTTAGTTTATTCTCTTGAGGTTTCTCTTTTTCCGATTGTGTCATTGCAAGCGCCTGTTTTGTTTTGTGGTGGTCACAGAATCTGTTCAACTTTGTAATTAATATCACTTTCTTGATTTATTATGTAAAGTAAGGCTTTCACAGACCAGATCTACATGGAGCTTTTTTCCTGTTTATTTTCTAGTTTTGTTTTGTTTTGTTTTTGTTTCTTTGGTTTTGTTCATGGGTGTGTATTTTTTAATGGCTTTGTAAAGCTTAAAGTGCCCATATTTGAACTGGTGGTACAAAAAAGCTTTTGGTGGTATTTTGTTCTGAGATTTGGAGTAGGCTCTATTTGTTTGAGAGCTCTTGCTCTCGTTGTTTAAAGTGGGCAGATGCTAAGAAACCTTGTTTTATGCTAAACAAGGTTGGCAATTTAGCTCTTACCTGCATAGTTAAAGTGGCAAAATCCCCTACTGCACTATAGCTTATTCCAGTTTATGGGAAAGAACATATTTTTCTGGTGTATCTACATCTAGATCTGTTAACAAAAAGGATAGATACATCATCCTTAAAAAGGAAAAAGCCCCGGCATTATAAAGTTTCTATTAAATTGCTTGCTAAGACTTCAAGTACAGTAGGAAAAAAACTGATGCTGTAAAGGGAACATAGTCATGACATATCACTTTATTGGTGCTAGAAGAATGTGGCCTTGCTTAGAGCAGAGGCTGCCTTTCTGATGAGGCCATGATCTGGTTGTGTGGTTGGGAAAATGAAACACAGTCTGAGTGAAGATATTGTCAGACCCACCAAAGGTAAGCACCCTTTGCCCCAGGCAAATTCTCTCATTTTTATAAGCCACTACAGCTAGGCTGTAAAATGGAAGTCGCCACGCAAAGCTAAAGTAATAACCACAGGTGGTGACTTAAGGCTGCTTTCATGAACTAAACCCTGCATTTTTCTGTCCTTAAAATAAACAGAGGATGCGTGAAGTAAATTTCTCCCTATCTTGCCTGTGACTCATATAAATGTATCATACTTCTTGAAGCAGATATTCAAACTCTTCAGCCAAACCCTTGCGCATTGATGCCTTAATTAAAATCAGTTTGTTTTGTAGGTTAATTACTGATACAATATCCACCAGTGTAGCCATTTTTCCTGTTAAATGGCTGAGTGAGATCTGACATTAAAAAATTAACATTTTCCAAGACAGATTTTGTTTTTAAATCTCTAAACCAAACAGTAGTCAGGTTGAAGGAACTAATTTCAGAATCACTGAGCCAATAGTAAAGATTTAAGTGGTGAGAAAGTAATTATTCTGGGTGTTTGGTAGAGGCTTAGCAGTATTACATTGTTTTACAGAAATGGATCCATGTGATTGCTACTGATACATTCCGTAGTTATCTGGTCACTTCTGGCTGGCCTTCTTTACAGAAGGATATCCTGGCTATTACCCCAGAATGCTTTGGAGTCACCTAATTCATTTGTAATCTTCCCAGGATAGCAGGGAAAGCAGCAGATCAGTATTAGCTGAGAAACCTGAGTGGTTTTGCCCTGGGATAATGGAAAGATAATGTATTATATGAGAAGATGTCATCTCACCAAAAAATGAATTTCAGGAGCTGGTGTTTCATACAGGATACGTGAAGTGCTCAAATGGGGGCTTGTCTGGCATTTGCTTTTATTCTTTCATTCATTCTTTTTGACTCATAGATTTGTTTGGATGCTTCTGAACAAAATCAGTTTTGCTAAATGGCAACTCATATGCAAAAATCAGATGGCAAAAAAGATGAATATGGTATATGATATATAGTGCAGATGACAGTGTCAAGACAGTGCATTGCAGAAGAGAGGGGAAGTTAGAAAATAAAAGATAAAACACAGCCTCTCAAACAAAATTTGAAGCAGTGGAATTGATGAGGAAAAGAAATACCAGCAAGTGCCTGCTTGGGGGCTGTGGCAGTTTGGTCAGTCCGGGCAAGGTGAGCCCATGCTGGTTTCACCAGATGCAAAACTCTGGGGAAAGCCTGCACGTCTGAGTGTGCTCACCCTTCTGGGGCTCGAGAGGCCGAGAGCGGGGAAACTTGGCTTGATTAGGAGTGCCCAGCTCCACTGTCCTGCAGCATTCAAATGGCAAAACCAGCAAAAGACAACCTGAATCAAAGATATTCTGCAGGGCTTTACGGGTCAGCGTCACCACCTGCTTTCTGCTTGGCCCATACGGAGTGTGGGGGCTCAGGAAAGGAGCTCTGTGTATCGAAATGACAGATCACTAAGCACATCTCCTGCCTCTTGTAATTCCCTGTGCATCTCCTGTGCCTTGTCTTTCATCTCATTAGAGCCAAGCTGTACTCACCTCTAGGACACCTGGGTGCACAGCTTAAAAGGCTAGAGTTTAAATATGGGCCCAGAGTGGAAGGAGGTTGGTGTCAATAAATAGAAATAGAAATATTGGAAGGCCAATTTACATGAGTGCACCCTGTGTCCACATTAATATGCTTAATTCAAAAGATGTAAGAACAAACGTGTTTTCCAAGGGCTGCAAATAGGTGGTCCCTTACTGGGGGAAGTTTTGTGCTGCAGCTTTTCCATTTTGAATATCAGATAATTGGAACTGCCTGCCTCAAACTCCAGATCAGGTCTTCGCTGACTGAAAAACTTCTGTCCATTCTGAGGGAGCCACTGTAAACCCTTCATTTTCTAAAAGCATCCCCACAGCTGCCCTCCAGACTTTATTAGCAGCCAAGGCAGCCAGGATACTGATCCATCTCAAGTGTCCTGGAGACTTTCATGCCTCTGCTGAGCTCCTGGAAGAGCTAGTTCACACTGTTGTCAATGGGAACAGTGAGCAGGGGAGTGTGTGGGCTGCTATGGAGCTCACCCTTGCTGCTGGCATGGGATGACGTGTAATAGGTCCATGACATCTGGTATACAGATGGCCCTTCCACAAGGGTTATGTGAAGCAGCCAACAGCCTTGATGTCGCTGAGAAGCTCATATGTCAGGGGGCACTGAGGCTAAAGGGAAGAGGAAGATTCAAGCCATGAGTGAGGGAAAGGTGTGTTTTCAGGTCTTTTGGCAATCGCTAGGTTGTTTTTGCCCTTCACCTCTGAAAATCCTGTGCTGAACCTTTCCTTAGCCACAGGTTAGATGCTGGGAACGGAGCTGGTGCAAGAATGAGATGACAGTGGCTCCAAACAGAAGGTGAAATTTCAAAAGACATTGGGTTGGCGATGGCTCTCAGCTCCTAATGAGAATGCCCTTACCCTCCAGCACACCATTGCCTGTGGTGCAACCTCAGTGTTGCCTGGGAGTCCTGGGGCACTGGCAGCACTGATCAGTGAGGAACCTTTACTGGGCAGTGAATGGTGTCTGCTTTCAGATGAAATTGTTTGCTGTGTCTCTCTTCCTATCAATAGATCATTGATATGGGATTCTCCTAGTGAAGAGGTGACAGAATGAACCTGCAGAAGAATCTTGCAGGGAGTATCTACGTGAGGTCTGCAAGACAGTGTTTTTAGACACATCAGCTCTAGATGGGTACTTTCACAGTTTTGAGCACATTATTGTGGGGAATTTGGCAAAGATGGAGTACAAGCCATCTGATCTTTTTCTGTCTAGTTGTCATGAGGTCAGAGCTTTTTGGTTCATATGAAGGACCTCACATGGTGTTTTTTACCTGCACGTTTTTAAATATACTGGCAGTCACTCAAAATACTTGTTTTGATCTAAAAATGACTGTATTTTGAATACTTGCTTTCTAGGCACAAATTTTCTCTACCGCTTTCAATACAGGCAGCCTGACACTCTTAGAAGATACTGAATTAAACCTGTTAGACCCCATGGGTGGCAAAGTGTTGTTATTAATTCTCTTAAAGAGTGAGGAGACTGGAACAACAGACACCAACTTGAAATGACTTTCCAGAGTCTGTGAGTTTCTGTGAGAGATGTTAGCAGAACTGGAGCTATCAAGTGGCCTAAGCACTAGACAGTGGACCACAGAAGCTGCCCAGGACACTTGCTGGGCATCCTGGAGTAAAGCCACATCAGTTTTATAAAGGACACTGAGCTTCATAAAGGGCTTTCAGACTGTAAAGGGGAAAGCAGACTGAGGCTTAAGTGGTATTAGTGTTCTGATGCAAGGTGATTTGTGTATCATCAGACATGCAGAATGGTGACCACAAATCTTTTTTTCAAATTTGCCATATAATTTATTGTCAAATTTGTTTGCACAGCAAGACTCCACAGTATTTTCAGAAATATTCTTTTCCCCATGCAGACAGCATTGGTGAGAGACGAGGCTGTAAAATGCTGTGTCACTCAAGACAACTTTTCTTGTCTTTGATGCAGAGCTCAGAGCGACTCTGTAGCCTAACTGGGAGAATGCTCCTAAAGGACACTCTCCATGCTGGGAATGGCTTGAACGTCCTGTTGTTCCCTGTGTGTCACAGCCTAAACCTGGGCTAGTTTGGCTGTTTGCCCTGCAAACCTGGTTTTGATACTTTAAAAAAATACCATGTTTTTTTTAGCTGAAAGGCAGCATTGCTTTCAAATTTCATGCTGATCAAGAAAAGAGACATAGCAAAGATGGGGGTATAGTGAACTTCAGCCACTGAAAACTGGTGTGATTTTGCAGTCAGTATTCAGCCCAGTCCTGACTGACATGGAGATTAGCCTGTGGACTCCTGTCCCTTGCAGGAGATCTGGTTTTATCAATATGTTCTGTTTGTTGTCTTCCCTAAAAAACTTCCCCAGTTTTCGCAAAAATAGGAACTGGCAGGTTGGGTCAGACTGTGTTCTTGCTTCTTTTGGGTGCAAAGAGCAAGGCACTTAGCAGCCCAACTACAAACTGGTTTTTGTACCATTTAAAGGCCACGTGAGCTGTCTTATGGTTGGTGTTCCAGATCATGCCTTCATCATTCACTAGTTCATTTGGAATTATTCATAGCTCCTGGTTTGAATTAGAAGAAGTGTTATGTCATCTGTTTCTAACTCCTGACTACTAGCAGGTATAATATCAGCAAAGACTGAGTAAAAAAAAATCATCAATAGCCAGAGTATTTCCATGGTTAAATTTGCTGTTTCAGTTTTGAAAAAGTCCTTATGATACGCTGTCAGTGCATGCCAATTCTTTTGTATCTGTATGATTGATGGTGCTTCAGGTTTTGCCTCGGGCTATTCCCAGTCTGCTTGCAAGTGATGCTGGTAGTGAAGTTTCCACTGCTGCCATTCTGTGTTATATAGATGACAATAGAGCTAAAAACGTGCTGGCCCTGAACCACTTCACAACAAGAGATACAATCCTTTTCCCCCAAAGCTCACAAACCTTAAAACAAAGCCTGCCTGGGGAGACTCTTTGGCACTGTATTAAATATCCTTGCTGAGAAGTGATTTCTTACAATTACAGCCTTCCTAATAGGCACTGTGGGTAGTATTAACACAAAGCTATCTGTATTACATAGTTTGACCTGCTTTAACCCCAGCCAGTCTCCTGGAGATGTAGAAAATATCTGTTCCATACAAGGGTCTTGTCTCCCAAGCAAAGCAGAAGCCATTTGTTTAGAGTGCTAGCTTTCTAAGAGGAGACATTATACTTTTTGTGGGTGAAATTCACCCCACTGAGGCTATTCGAAAGGCTGCACATCCATGTCATCAGCACATGAGCTGCTGTCTTTGTGTGCAAAAATGAATTGCTCTCCAAGTCTCTCTCTGCTTAAGACTGCTGCAGATGTACTATGCTTAGGAAATAAGGATATTTTGTGAAAGTGTATACATTGTTCACAGTGTTATCTTCATTAAGGGGAGAAAAGGTATGCTCTTTTAGCTTTTATCTTACATGAAGTATTTGACCCAGATTCAAACCTTAAGTATCTCAAATTTTGCTAGGTTTTTGCATCCTTAAAATGTCGTCTTATTTATTTATTTATTTATTTCTCTTCTGAAGATGTTTTAAGTCAGTCAGCAATGCAGCTGGCATTTGGATCAACCTCTGAGCAGTTAAGTGGTAAGCAGATTTCTGTAAGGTTACTCAGTTCCCCTCTCCACTTGCAGAAAGATGAGGTTTTTGTGGGGGAAGTGTTACAGGTGGCAATGGAAATTAGTACCCCCATATTCTCACCTCAGTAAAACAAAGCTATGACCTCCTCAAGACTCTCCAACATACCTACCCCTTATGGCCTAGTTTTCCTGCCGTGGGAAGCAGATGCCTCCGACGCTGTGAGCCCCCTGAGCAGTGTGTGGAGAGGTGCCCGGAGGCTGCGTGACCCCATGCTATGCTCGGGGCTGGACCGCGGTGGGTGCAGCAGGGTGGCTGTCTGGTGCAGGCACCACGCTCTCCCCTCATTTGGGAGAGCTGCAGCACAGGGCTGGCTGTGTCACTTCATAAACACAGTCGAGGCATCAGCGGAGGAAGTTTAATTAAGCACCTTTTATTTCTTAATTCCTGGAAGGGCTGAAGAGCGCTCGCCTGGCCTCAGTACCAGCCAGGCTCCCTGTGACTGATGCTGGGAGAGGTGGATGTGTTGCCATGGCACTGGGAGGTGTCTCCAAACCCCACCGCTCCAGCAGCTGAGCCGGCTCCCAGCAGCATGTCCTAATTGCGGCTGTGCAGCAACAAAACAAATACTCAGAGATTTCCATAAAGGCCATAATCAAAGGAGCATCCCTTGCTTTTTAATATGTGCTGAATGGGTTCATTTGTAAGCTTATTACGACTTCAGAGAGAGAAGCTATTAGGGTGGTCATTAGCTGCCTGTGCGAATAGCAAGGAAAACTGTGGCACGTCACAGAATAATCCCTTTTTTAATGTCTGCACTCTCAGATGCATTAACAATAAGCAGCCATGCTGTCTTTCATGTTTCCCTTGCCATAAGTAAGGACAAAAGAGAAAGGATAAGGGGGACAGTGAACTACGCACTTTCAAAATAAGTTCAGCTGGAGAAAAATGAGGTGTTAAGAGAGCAGCAAATTCACTAGCATGACATTGTGTGTCTTGATGCGGTATCTGTTATCCATTGGGAGAGAAAAAGCAGCTGGGAGCCAGCCTGGGAGCCTTGACTCATATCTCACGTAGTCCCTCTACTCCTGTCATCTACGTATGAATTGTGGTGAGGGTCTTTTGTCTGCCTGGAACCTGATCGTTGCTGGAGTGGTTAGATTATGCATCTTCTGAAGGAAGAGAGAACATTTAGAAACACGTATGCCAAGATTATGGGATTTATTAACTCTCATTTATTTTCCTGAAGAACATCTGACGCTCTGTTGTGGACGGTGGCCATGTTCTCTTTCTCTGCTCCTTCTTGCTCTTTCTTTATCAGAAATCGGCAATATATGTAGCAAAAGATATTGGACGATTGGGTGTTAATACCTTAATTGGGACAGGCATGGCTGAGATCAGCCACATTTACCTTTCAAACCACATTAGCTGCGGTTTTATGTCTTAAAGTAAGTTAAAAGTGATTATTACAGTGAAACTTGGTTTAAATTTGCACATTTAATGTATATGAGATGTGTATTAGTTTGGCTATAAGCAAGTTAACTTCAACTGCATGTCTCCCTCTCTTCCCAAGGGTCCCTCATGACCCTTGCTGCATTCAGGTTTTCCTGGACATATCCCACCTATAGCTTGTGAAATGTATTTATTTCCTAACTGAATAAATCACTCTTCATTGTGAGCTCTGTGGAATAAAGAATTTCCTATTATGTTTAGAATCCATGGCACTTTGGGATGCATTATTATTCTTCTTGTTACAATCATTGAAAAGATAACCAGAATCAGATTGATAATGCCACTTCTCAGATTTACAGCAATATTGTTTCTGGTTTATTTAGTATTACTGAGATCCCTCATTTCAGATCTGCTTTTCTGACAGGATGTTTTTCCTAACCTTTGCTTTTCTAGACTGACTAAACTGACTATTTTGCTTTTGCATCTGTGTAGGCAGTTACCTTGAACAAAGATAATGGTTTTTTTTTCTTTGTTTTGTTTTGTTTGAGTTTTTTTTGTAAAATAATTAATGCATTCAAAGTTCTCTTTGGGATTTCTTTCTTAAAAGCAATTAAGATTATTAGTTCCCCCAATTAAATGATATTAAAGGGTGGGTTTCTTCTTCCACACCTACTCCTTATGAAAAAGCACTGAGAACAACAACAACAACAACAACAACAACAACAAAGAAGCTTTCTTACAGATCTGGAGCTCCATTCTGCATTAAAACAGGGGGTTCAAATTCCCTTGCCCATGGGCCCTTGCCTGTGCCTCTGCCCAGCCAGTCTGAGGCTGCTTTTCCTTTCTAAGGGGTGATTATCATAATCTTTTTGATAGGACAAGGCTTTGTGGATTGTAGCAATCCATTTTGATTGCTTCCTTACTTCAAAATCAATGTTTTTCCTCCTCTGCATTGTTTTCCTGAAGCCTGCAGAGTATCAGGAAACTTCTTAAAATACTGGAAACCATGGTCTGAGGAGGACAAGGTTGCCACAGCATCTGCCCAGTGTTTCTGAGATGTCTTCCTGCCTCTTTCAAAACAATCACGGATGCCACAAACTGCTGAGGTGTTTGCTGCAAACAAAGCAAGGCTATAGAAAATGGGAATGGAAAAGAGGACTGAGGAGTCAGTTGTAGTAAAGGTGAGATGTGTCAGGCTCAGGGAAAAAGTGGCAGGCGTTTACACTTCATGTTCAATGCCCGCAGCATCTGGAGTGCCGTGCAAGCGTATGGAGTGTTTCAACACTTGACAGCATCTGACATGACAGTGGGTAATGTCACTTGACTTCTGATGCAACTCAATGATCCACTCGGGGAGGTGACATTTATTCCATCCTGAAAGGAAGTATTTTCAGATATAGGGAGGCCAAAGTTAGCCACCTCCTTTTTGGTATGTTAAACAGGCTTCTTGCTGAGTCAGAAGCAGCCTGTCGAAGAGTGTAACTTGTCAGCTAGAGGTGATCAGCTTTTTCATGGGTTTGGGGCTGGTGTCAGGATGGACTGGTAAGCAGGGCTCTGTACTGTGGGTCAGGAGATCTAGCACATACATTCCCCTTTTAGCCTTGGTTTTCTTATCTGCTGAACAGAATTAATATGGTTATATTATCAGTGCATGTAATCTTTGGGTCATCTGTTTAGAAAGACAGACAATCAGTACCATATGGTTCCAATTTACTGTGGTTAGTACAAGGGAAAATACACCTGTGAGCTATCTGAGGACCTTATTTTTTTTTTAAGGAACAAAACTTGAAAGAGTTGCAGGTTATCAGATATGCTGGTTCTGTATACAGTATCTTCTTTTTCTGAGATGGCTGATGGCTGTGGAAAGCTGTATGTAAGAGCCAGACAATGATTACCTATGGGAAGGGGCCAAAGTGAGCAGTTCATGTTTCCAGTAGTGCTGTATGCACATTTACACTTGCTGAAATGGAGTGGTTTGTGGCCTGATGCTATGCTGGCACTTAAAACATGTACCTTAGTGCTTTTCAAAACGTTACAACATTTGAGAGAATAGGTTGTGCTCTGAGACTTAAGAATTTCCATTTGAATGTCTGTGTACATGTGGAAATTTTATTTCCGTACAATCTTATATATTCTATGCACAAGTTGTGCAAAGTTACAAATATAAAACGTAGATTATAAGTGTTGTATTACTGGTTTTGTTGCAAAGCTGGTGTTATTTATAGGAAACTTTAAGAGGTTCAGTCAAGTCCTTTTTCCTCCTGTGTGTGACTGATGTGCTCTCATGCACAGCCTTTTGGTGGCAGAAATGTGTCCATTCAAAGCAGATAGACAAGAGTCAGGAAGGGATATGGCCCAGTTGTCCAGAGCACTCTGCTTGGATAGGAAACTTGGGGTAGTTTTAGCAGCAGCTCAGATTAATTTAAACACTATCCCATGCCTCCTATGATTTCAGTGGTATGAAAGCCGATCAGGTTATTGTTTTAAGGTATAAGATGACCCTAAGGGCTTTCCTCACTCAACTGTATTGAGGAATTAAATGGTCTCAGGCAGTGCAACAACTTCATTCACTCCAATGTTGCAAGGCAAGGCAGTCATCGCTGGTAAATGGGCCCATACAGTGATATTAGCATTTTAATGCAACTAAAGAGGAGGTAGATTGACTGTAATTTAGTATCTAGTTGCATGGCCTTGTGCAGGTCTCCTAGTCGCTGCTCCACAGGGGCCGATTGTAGTTACACAGTGCACTTTGGAATCTAATTGGATTTACATGCAGTAAGGTACTCGTGTCACAGCAATGACTCTGCTATGCAAGCACTATGAAAATCCAGTGCAATTAGTTATTTATGCAGGACCAATAGTCACAGGATAATGCATGGGGCTGACAGCTTTTGCCAGGCTCCAGTTCGGGAGCAGTAAATGTTTTACCTTTTTCTGAAGCCACTGCAAGGGAATGATATTAATCTGGTCCTGCTTCCACAAAGATGTTTCTCCTCACCCTCCGCCATAAAAGCACTGACTTGTTGCAGAGATCCAGCAGGGCATGACTTCTGTCTTCAGCTCCCTCTTTGACTGAACATACGTGCTGGCACATGTTTTGATTTCTGTAGATCCTGCAAATGTGGTGAGCAAAGGGGACTGGCAGTAGCTAGTGAAGCAGGACACCTTTGAACCATTAATTTGATGCCCTTTCTGCACTAGTTAACATGCAGGGGACTGGATTTCTCCCAAAGACAAGCCTTGTGTCTCCATCTTGCACCCTCCATTCATTTCTTATTTCACTTGCTACCTGCTGACTGTATCAGCCTCTTTTTGCCCTCTCCTTCTTTGCTCTGGCCTTCCAGCTGTCTTTCTTGACACATGAGACCAGAAGGAGTCCTGAGTTTAGCTGCTTTTTCTTCATCACAGCCCGCTCCTCACAAAGAGCTGCTCTCAAAGCAGCGAATGTGAAGAGAAGCCAATGCTCAGCAAGAAGACTTGACGTGGTGGCTGTGTGATGTGTGAGGAGGCAGGACACGATGCCAAAGGCAGCTGCTCGGCCAGCTGAGCCTGCACGGCTTGTACCCGCGCAGCCCCAAGAAAGGAGGCTCGGCCTCAGCTGCTGCTCCAAGCTTCCACTGTGTTTCCCCAGCGACTGTAATTAAAGGCATCAGCTTGCTCTAGTCACAACTGGGCACAGTGGTTTTGCACTTTCTGCAGTTTTCCCTAATGACAAAATGGTAGCTATTAACCAAAGAAAGTCTGCTTGGCAAGGACTTCTGCCCCTTTAGGGCCATAGAGTAAGATGGAGTATTGCTATTGTTTGGCACCAAACACCCTTCATCCCTTCTGACACAGCACCTGCTGGTATCTACTGAAGCATTTAAGCTCTTCCTCTCTGTGATGCCGTAATTTCTTTAAAATATTGTGACTCAAGAGGAATAAAAAAAATAAAATTCCTCTCATACGCAGACCTTTGAGGGCTTGTAGGGATGTAATTATATGCACATGCAGTAGGAGCCGGAATCCTGTCATTCTGGTTATTTTCCTGATGATAGGTTTATATAGCACAGTGTCATCTCTGCTTTAAAGTTAGAGCCATCTTCTCCTGGCAGCAGCTATCCCAGGATAGTGGTATGACAGGACAGCTGAAGAAATTGTCTCTCAGTTGCCCATGCAAAACACAGAATGAAGTGTCCCCACACACACAAGAAAAAGATAAAAAGGTAAGGATGGGCACTGGGCTCTGACTGCCCAAAAGAGGCTCTCTGCTGTGGAGCAGTGATACTGTCACTTGTCCCAGCTGTAGACTCTCCAAGCCCCTCTCTGGAAGTCCCTGTGCCTCCTGCAACCATCTCCCAGCTCGTCACTAGCACTCTCTGAACTACCACACTGGTGGTAAAGCTGTACTGATCCAGGGCAGCCTTCATACACAGCATTGTAAAGTGGGGCAATTCAGTGGCTGTTTGGCAGATACCTTCAGTACTTTGCAGCAGAGATGGGTCAATTGGCTATAGATGTTTGTACCCCCCAGATTTCTAAAGGGAAGCCATCCTTGCTCACCATTCAGGGACACAGGTTCACAGTAACAGAGGAAGGACATTAAATGTGAGGGATTAATGCAAATCAAAAAGTCTATGAATGTTCATTATATGTTTTATATTACAGTAGTTTCAGCCACCTTGGAACTCTTTGCTTGCTTCCTGCCAACAACAAACGATAGGCTTTTACTCAAAAACATATTAATGGGAGGCAATTTTCAAAGGCGCATTCACAAATGTTTGTGGGAAACAGATGTTAAATGCACCCTCTCCAGAAATCATGATGACATTCTGGCAGTGAGAGAGCAGGGATAGGCCCAGGTGACTTATCTGATCCCTCACAGGGAAGCAGTGGCTTCAGCAAAGCTGCACATATTCCAAAACAATTTGTGAAGGATGAGTGAGTGAGTTATGGTGCCAAGCAACCCTATGTGAATATTGGACCCTTACAGCATGGGGTGCTGTTTGCATAGTTAAAGGCTGCCCCTTTCCCACAGGCCCTGCAGTGTGGGGTTGGGGCTGTGTTGGACAGGTGGAAAAAACAAGCTGGGATAGCGTTCCCTAGGAAAGCAACAACCAAACAAGCAAGCTTTGCATGTTAGTCTGTAGCCTCACCTCACCTTTGCATAGCCAAAGATTGTCATTAGCATTGTGCAGGCAGAAAATAAAGTTTACTGAGAAAATTGTAGCTGTTGGCTCAAGAGCAGTGATGGTCTGCACCTGAGTCTCTCTGCCTGTACTGGTTTATCCAATGCCTTTGGGTGGGCAGTGCACTGCCTTTGTCTTTCCTCTCTGTTGCTATTTCCCAGGTGGTGACAATGAGGCAGAAGGGGGGGAAATCGTTTTCTCTACTTGGCATGAGAGCTGGCTGGAAGAATGAAGGATAGCACCCAGCATCTCAGGCTGTTGCTCCTAATGGCTGGGCTGGGCTTCCCAAAGATGCATTCCATTTCCCTTCCTCTGCCTTTTCCATTTTCCCAGTAAATGGGCTGTAAAGTCACAGCAGATTAAAGTTTGTCTAAACCTCCTATAAAATATTGAAGGTGCAGCTGGTATTAATCTAGTCTTTTTGTGGTATGAGGTGCATGTGTAATGGGACTATAGATTTACGTGTGGTCTGTGGGCATTTAAAACACCCCAAAGGTTGTTAAAGAGATTCTGAGGAACTGGATCCCTCACTGGGTATTAAAAGCTCTTCATTAGTGCTAATGTACACTAAATTAAGGTGGCAATTAGACTGAGCATATTCATCAGGATGGTGTGTTTTAATAAATTGTGTATTTAACATGATGGTATTTTATTGACTTCTGCACTAATTGCGTATTTTTCTCTTACAGGACAAGCTTGGCTAGAAAGAGATACATGGGACACACAGACAATTAAAGGCTAGAATAGACACTGTGCTTCAAGTCCCAAGATTTGTGAAGGTGAGTCTTGTTTATGACTCTTTCTTTCTGCATGCCAGATGCTTTCTCTGTATCTCTGTCAAGGCTGGTTAGGTGTAGCTGTGGTAAGCAGGAGAGAGGTAAGTAATACACAGCTCACGTGCCGTCATATCATCTGCATGGTGTACTGCAGCAAGTTGCCCCCTTCAGTCTCCTAATTAAACTACCTCTATTTTATCTAGATGAGCAGACTGGGTGGAAATAATACTCTGTGAGGGTTTTCTGGAAGGCATCACCTGTTGAATATGTTCTCTTAGCAGACTCCACCACTTTGGTTTAAAGGAATTGGATGCTGCTTGCAAATAGTGAACACAGAAATCCTCCTGAGAGAGGAGTACTCTGTGAAGGAAGGTAAGCATGCTGAGCCAAGTCTCCATACCTGCAAGCCAAAGGGTGGGCTCCCATGTTGCTAGAGACAGGACATAATGGAGTGATGCTGTGTTGTGGCGGTCCTTCACTGGTGCAGCATAGAGCTTCAGGGACATTTCTACTGACATCTCAGAAATTGATGCACTGACTTGGGAAAGAACCTGGTCAACATTTTCTAATTCCTTTAAAGATTGACTGGCAGTGGCACCGGAGAGTTTCAAACATGTCTTCTGCTTTTACTTGGTTGCATTGTGCATGAATATGAAAGTACGTGTGAGTTAGCACCATTTGTTCCTTGACCTGTTGGCTAATATGTTGTAGGAGGTACTGCAGAACTGGCTCTTAGGTTTTAAAGGAAGCAATGGATCAGTTCATTGGACAAGGTCTTCATACATGTTGACAGCAAAGAGGTATTTACATGAAAAGAAGATATACATGATCAATGTGATAGAAGTGACTGAAAAAGTGATTTGCATGAAGGTTGTACAAGGTGACCTCCAGACATCTCTTCCAATCTTGGTTATTCTGTGATTTCTATCAAGTATTCAAGATGGTGAGACTGAGGAGCCATCATGAGAGTACACAATGTCTGAATTTTGTGTAGTGAAATATGAATAGTCTGCAGAGGTATGTTAGAGCTGAGGATTACATGCTTGGAATGGTAGGCAAGGAAAATGGTTCACATGCTCTCAGTGGAGGACAGGAGTGCTGTGATAGAAAATAGAAGATGCAAGAATTGAGAATGGTGAAGATAAGGTGCTCCTAAGAGTTTTGATAGGCTGGCACATCCAAGGGATGCTCTTATTCCTTTTGCCACAAGGTGAACACACCTTGGACAGCTCTTTTGGAAAGTCTTTCATAGAATCATAGAATCATTTGGTTGCAAAAGACCTTGAAGATGATCTAGTCCAACCATAACCTGTCCACTACTAAACCATGTCTCTAAGCACCTCATCTACCCGTCTTTTAAATACCTCCAGGTATGGTGACTCATCCACTTTCCTGGACAGCCTGTTCCAGTGCCTGATAATGATTTCAGTGAAGACATTTTTTATAATATCCAATCTAAATCTCCCCTGGTGCAAACTGAGGCCATTTCATCTCGTCCTATCTCTTGTTACTTGGGAGAAGAGATCAACACCCACCTCACTACAACCTCCTTTCAGGTAGTTATAGAGGATGATAAAGCCTCCCCTCAGTCTCCTCTTCTCCATGCTAAACAACCCCAGCTCCCTCAGCTGCTCCCAATACGACTTGTGCTCCAAGTGATTTTCAGTGGTTCCATCTTCAAGGTAAAATGTTGGATTTCAGTCCAGTGTGAAAGGGATATGTGGGTAAAGGGAAATGTCAGTGGTAGCAAAAAGGAACTTGGAAGCAGTTTTTGGGGGTGTGGTTGAGCAGCTGCCTTTAGATATGTGAAATTCAAGGTGTCTGCAAGGCATGCAAAAGCAAATGTCAGAAGGAAATAAATAAATGGTGGCTGGAGAACAAAAAAATGTGTTGCCTTGAAAAAGTAGTCTGTATTCGTAACTGATTACAGCAGCTGGTGTATGTTTCCCAGCTCCACTACTGAGGATTTTTAGCCTCACAATCACTTTGCAAGATAAAATTCATATTAGAGGGGGAGAAATGTAGGATAATTTGCCTAAGAAAAAGCTGAACATTTACAGCTACATTTCAGACAAAAACAAATGCATCTCATATGTCTCACAGGTCTGAGATGGGACAAGCCAGGGAATGCATCTGTCAGCCACTGTCTTCTGCAGTTCTGACTGTTAATGTTTGCTTAGCATTAAATGTCTCCTGCAGAGCAGAACCTAATCTGTCACAAATTTGGGGCCTGAAGAAGGGGAGAGAAGGTATTTTTGAAAAGTAGATTAAGACATATGTGCTCAGTTTTTATCACACTTGCATCAGTGTGTAGTAGAAGTAACTTATAAAATTGGCCTTTTGTATGTATGCCTCAAAAAGAAATGTGGAAGGAAAAAGCAGCTCTGTGGGTCAAGACTGTCCTTTCATGTCAGTTATTTTCTTCATGCAGCCTGTCATCAGGGACTTCAGGTACCTTCAGCTAATTAGTAAGGCAGCAGTTGGCACAAATGGTTTCATAATTACATTATTTGCAAGTAACGTTATTTGCATTTTGCTTGCATTGCTTGTAAATAGCATTAGTTATATACTCTTCAAAGTCTAGAATGCTACTGCATATGTTAACTAGATGGTAATGTATTTTGTGTACAATGGAGTACTTGAGCTCTGATACTAAACAGTTTTAAATGCTACATAAGAGGTCAGATCATGCTTTTGGTTGATTTGCCCTGTTTTAATCAGTGCAATCCCAGGATCCAAATGGTGACCCTACATGTGCTGTTTGGGAATCTAGGTCCCTAGCAGAAACTAGAAAGGGTGTGTTATGCTGGTCTGTGTGGATCTCTCTAAGCTCTAAGTTCCAGCTCTGAATCACTCACTTAGAGCTCCTGTTTCTCAAAAAAAATCAGTGTGTTGGCATTTTTGGGAAGTTTGCGTTGGACTCTTACGATGTGGAAGCTCTGACATGCTGTTCTTGGCTTTGTCAGCCCAGGCCTTGCACTGTTGCCACTCACTTCCATTTGAACATCCTGAGTTGAAGGACTCTGGGAGTTGTAAGCACCACTGGGTGTGTTCCTGGCTTGAAGCATAGCACAATTAGTAGGGCTGCACTTAGCTGTTGCTTTGCTGTGTGAAGTGTTATGGGTTTAGACATCACAAATCTGAGCCCAGCTCTACCACTGGAGACAGTTTCTTGCCCAGAAAAACAAGGGAGTCCTCACTTGTCAAAGTCAAGTGTACATGTGTTCGTGCTGCTCTAGGCTACTGTGACTGCCTGACTCTGCCAGTGAAGTTTTCAAGACCTGATTGCTCAACAGATTTAGAGTCTTCCTTGCCTGCTCACACCTAGAAAACTTTTTAACATACCGAGTGGTTGCATGGAATCATACTGAGAAATGCAAGGAATCATAGCTTAGGTTTGTCTTTGAACAGGAGGCCAGTACCCAGCTGGTGTAAATCAGAGCAGTTCCAAGGGAGCCTGCTTGTCTTGCAGAGGAAGCAGACCCAGACATGGGAAGTAAAGTAAGGCAGGAATATGATTTATCAGCTCAACAAAGTGGCAAGACAGAGTTAGGCTCAGGAGTCAGCCCCCAGGCAATGTTTTTCATGTGGATGCCTCTGCAGTGAGATGAGTGTTAATGATGTGAAGTGGCACAATATGGTTAAACTGGTTTGCTTTTTATCCCTTTTTTGCATAAGGCTACTATGATATGGATCATGTGGGTGTGTGCTCAAGGTGGCAGGACCTGGAAGTTTCTCAGATAACTTTAAAACATTGACTAATATACTGAGATTTTGCCACCCTTTGTTTCATTGGAGCCTAACATTTTTGTGTGGTGATGGGAACATCAGGGCATCACTAATTCTAGGGCTCTTGAAGTTCCAGTATTGTATCAATTTGTCTGTATTTTCATATCCCTGTCTACTACAGTGTCCAAGCTCATGGGTCAGTGGAGCTGAAGCTTCACCTTTCCCATGAAACTGGTTCCCTCCCCAGTTCCTTACCCTTCTGGACTTCAAGATCTCCTGTCTCTCTAAGATTTGCAGACATGGCTTTAAACAATGCCAGGAAGCTGTGGGCATTTCCTTCAGACCCACATCAGAGGTCTGTGCCCTCCTCCATTTCCTGGACTCACAGTCTTGGCTCTGAGTCTCTCTGTACAGAACAGTTGTGTATCAGAGGTACGAGAAAACAGACTTTGTCAAGAAAAATATTGCCCTTGTTCTCAGGTTCAGATTCAGGTTTGTGTTGCTTCAGAAGGGATGTGGACTGTAAGACAGGCTTTGTGGATCTGCTCAGGATTCCTCTCACAAAAACGGATTCCTTGGTGGTTCCCAGCCTGCAGAGGCATGGCTGGGCTGCTGTCCTGCCCTGGGTAAGCAGAAATGCAGAGGGACAGCAGCTGTGGGGCCACATCAGCTTTACATTGCACTATTTGTGCATTTGCCTATTCTGCCACTAGGGAAGAACTGATTTGATTTTTAAACTAGGTCAAAGCAGGGCAGCAAACACACACACTGTGAGACACGAATCTGGCTGTGTACCTCTGGCAGCCTCTTGCTGGCATTGCTGCCTGCCATGGGTTTTCTCAGCCCTTTGGCACAAGCAGAGCAGTTCCCATGGTCACAGAGGAAAGCACCCTGAGAGGCTCTACAGCGGTCCCAAGTTTGCGGATTAACAAAAGCAATGAAGGAGTAAAAGAAAGAGTTTTATTTCTGGCCTGGTGAAAACCTTGAGTAGTTTCTGGGTTTTTTTAAAGTGAATTGAATGTATTTTGCTAACATAGTATATTATTGGATGCAGGTCTCTTTAGGGAGTAGTATTCACTGTGGAGAAAGGGGAAGAGATGGGTTAAGAAACATGCAGGTTTGGGAGGGCCTCTCTAGGGAGCTAAGCAAACTTGTGCCTCTGTGTTTGTGTATGTATGTTTCCATCTGTGTGCTGGATTATCTTCTGTTTCAGTGAAAGTTTTACTATTTTATGCATTTATTTGTCTCTCCCTCTAGGGTTCTTGGTGAAATAATTGCATATCAGGAGACACAGTCACTTCATTAAACAACAAGCTTTATGAGGTAGAAACTTACTTCCAATGTAGCCTCACGGGGTCAGGATTTATAGCTGCTCTTCCAATACAAGTATTGTCCTAAGTAGTTTGCTGTCTAATTCAGATGTGGAGTTTCAAAACTGGTTCAGATTCCTTAGCATTTTTTCCTGGAATTAAAGGCTTACCAACTTTGATCCATGGGCTCTGCCTGCAAAAGAGCTGTGCAGAGAGGGGTGTAGAGCACCAGGGCTTCAGTGGCACAGGAACATTTCACACTGAATGATGAGCGAGTGTTGTGCCCCAGGCAGAGGAACTGTGTGAGGACAGACTCATCAGGCCCTCCTGTCTCCACACACTGCAGTCATTCCCAGCCCAGCTCTTCCAAATATCTACAAGTTTCCCTGAAAATGTGCATGTTTGTGTCGCATTCATTCTGTAGAGGGAGCTTGTATGGAGCTGGCTGTCTCAAACATTTGCCTCTGAGCCTTTCAAATGGGCACAGCTTCTTCTGGGTCCTGTGCTGAGAAGACCTTTTTTGACATGAAGTAGGCAGGTACATTCAGTGCTTCTTAAACTGGACAGGCTTTTGAGACTAAGAAAAAAAAATCTTCATGGGCAGAGGGCTATATTTTCCCCCAGTCTGCAAGCAAAGCTAGAGGTTTCATCTCCTGCAACCTTCCTCTTCACATCTGCGTTCTCCTTTAGACCTGGAAGAATGCAAAGGGATTTAGCAGGGATCATTATCTCCACTAACCTGTACGTTGTTGCCTTGTTCAGAAAAGAAACGAGCTCTTCTGTATAATGAACTCCACAGGATCTGGGGGAAATACAAATGGAGATAGGATTGTGCCACTCTAATAAATAATGAGTATGCTAAGGGAGTGCTGGTGTTTTGCAGGAAGAAAGGAGCCTGAAGACCATGGAGGGAGACTGTCTGAGCTGCATGAAGTACCTGATGTTTCTCTTCAATTTCTTTATATTTGTAAGTATTTAGAATCCACTTTCTCTCCTG
Organism: Mesitornis unicolor; assembly: GCF_000695765.1. Taxonomy (NCBI): domain Eukaryota; kingdom Metazoa; phylum Chordata; class Aves; order Mesitornithiformes; family Mesitornithidae; genus Mesitornis; species Mesitornis unicolor. The sequence continues at coordinate 41,356 of NW_010177874.1, read as the reverse complement.
AAACCTCCTGTTTCCAGCAGCCTGCTGCTCCACAGCAGGGTAGGCTGTAATTTATTAAAGTTGCCACAGTACAGAATATCCCCTCAGCTTTGCACTAGCAATCACTGAGGATTCTGCAGCATCCAAAGATGCTCAGACATTCAACAAGCCAGCGCAGTCGTCACTGTTGTCTGAGTTATTCCTTTCCTTGGCAAGGGAGACCAGAGGGAAAGCTATAACCAGTGGTGTATGTGGTCTACTTTTGAATAGCAGAAGAAATTGTTTTGTAGTCCTGGGTCCCCTGCTGAGGTTTTTCACTGGGAAAAACAGTCATTTTCCTACCACATCTAGAATAATTCTCAGTGACTCTGTTGCTCCTGCGTTTGACAGGAAGACTGGGAGTGCCCAGCCACCCTGGCCTCTGTGGCAGGGACAGTTCACGTGTGCCCCTTCATGCTGTCCCCTACAGCTGTGGCAGCATCTCAAGACTCAGTATTTCAGCACTAATAAACAGTTGGTAGAGTGATGTGTCAAGGAAGAAAGGTGCTATTGCTTCAAATGGTTCATTTAGTGAGCAAGAGATACCAAGTGTAGCATGTCAGCAGCCACCTGCTCAGTGGAGAATTTATGCCATGAGGAAACACAAACTCTCCAAGTGAACACCTTTGATCAAAAGATAGCAATGAATGCGGTTTTTCTGCAGCAGTTGTTTTATGTTGTCCTATCTCCCTGTCTCTCCTCTCCTTGTGTTGTGACAGCTGGGAGGAGCATGCCTGCTGGGAGTTGGGATCTGGGTCATTGTGGATCCCACAGGTTTTCGAGAGATAGTGGCTGCCAACCCTCTGCTCTTCACGGGAGCATACATCATGCTGGCTATGGGAGCGATGCTCTTTCTGCTAGGTTTCCTTGGCTGCTGTGGTGCCATCCGTGAGAACAAATGCCTCCTGCTTTTTGTAAGTGTCCTTGTGTTTTCTATTGGCCTGTTGGTGCTTCCCAAGAATGGGGGTGACTGGATATAGATGATACTGTGATAAATGTATGACTGGGTGTCTGTTATCATAGCCATTATTCCCTTGGGCAATAAATAGGCTTTGGGTACTTTCACACAGAGCTAGAAATGCAGAGAATTTGCTTCTTCCATATACCAGATTTGAGCCCAGTGGGTATGGAGCCTGGGATTGTATTTTGACCTTGTTAAGCTTTGTTTAAAAATGGTCCTATTTATTTTGTTTTTTTTTTTTTTTTTTTTTGCTTTATGAATTGCCCGAAAATGTTCCTTTCTTGACCACCTAAACCCCACTGCTCCACTTGCAGATTCATTTCTCAGTGGTTCACAACAAAGCTGAGGGAAGATGTAGAGCAGAACATCTGTGCAATGGAGCCGCCCATGTCAGCAGAAATGCCCAGCTCAGAGCTGCACAGTGGCCTTGTACTGCAGCTCTCAATAGCTGGTTACTCCCTTATGCAGCCTACTCTGCTCCTAAAATGAACCAGATTTGTTATCTTCGGGCAATTTTCCCCTGAATGATAGGGTTAAATTTCAGCCCATGTGGTCAAGTACTATTTACAAAGAAGCTAACCTCTAAAATAAGTCATTTCTGACCTGTGCCATAAGTTCTGATACTGCAGGGTTTTCAGCTATTATCTATTACTGGAAGGCATTACCAGTTATGTATTGAAAGACAAAAATGATTAGTTTTATTTTTCATTTTTGTCAAATGTGACCTTTTGTTTCTCCCTCTGGGTCTGTTTGGGCTTTGGTTTTGGGTTTGATTTGGTTTGGTTTTTAAAAATATTGATCTTGTGGTGTTTTGTTGTGATTGTATCTTGCACAGCTGCTTCATGGTGCAAAAGAGACTTGTCTCTAACTTTAAACAGAACAGGAAAGTCCTCTTTCTTGGATCCAAACCCATTTTTTCTGCAAAAGGAGCCTGGCTTCACTGAGATAAATTCTCCTGTCCCTTCAATTCATACCCTGCAAATGTGAGCCCTTTTTCTGGAAGCCATTGTGGGTTTGATTTCTAGTGACTCACCTCAGAAGTAAATCAGAAAACCAGATGTGTTACCTGTGAAGTCATGGAGATCTGCCCATAGAAACGGAACAAAATGCAAAGGATCAGGCCCAATGAGACTGAGGTTACTTCAAAGCCTGTCCCTGTCAGATTAAGAAACTAGAAGTTATGTTTGATGGGAAGTATTGATTGTAAGTGAATGGGAGAGTAATATTTTCAGTTTGGACCCTGGCCGCAACATACAGATTGGGGACCTGGCTGGCGGAAGGGAGCTCCGGGCTATGCTCTTTCCTGCTTTAGTATTATAGGGTTACATCACTGTTTGAAAGTTCTTCCTGGTGTTTTAGTTATGCTCCAGTGCACTCAGTTTTGTGGTTATTACTTTTCTGATTCTTAGAGATAGTTCTGAGCGCTGCTGCTTTATTTATTTGCCTTTTTAAAAAAAATACGTGGAATATGAGAAATATATGGGCTGGAAGTAACACCCTAGACTGGGAGAAATTCTAAAAGTAATCACTGGATGAGGAATTAGTGTTTCACCTTGATCAGGTCTTCCAGGGCTTCCAGTATCAAAGTCAACTCTTAAACAACCTGCCGTTTCACGTCCTGACAGCAGTGAAACACTTGGATGAGGATCTGTGCTGATACCAAGTGCAAAGAGATATGTTGCTAATTCCTGCTTTTTGGGGGCATCACAACAGCTGATGTTAAAATGCATAAAACATCTGAGAAACCTCAAGTCTGATGGGAGTATATTTTATGCATTGAAAAGGCAAATCAATATTAAGCATATGCCAGAGAAGCTGGGAACACCTTGCAAAATGGAGAGTGTTAGTCTTCAGGGCGGTGGTACTTGAGGAGAAGTTGCTACATCAAATCAAGTCCACTTACAAAGTTGTTAAAGAATTGATGAGCCAGAGAGCTGCTCGAGTGAGATTTCACAGTGATGCATAATGTATATCTGAAGCTTTTAGTCCAAATGTAAACAGAAGATAGAAGGGACAAGACAGATGCACAAATGCATGTTCTCTAGGTTCTGGCTTCTGTGTTTGCAAGGACTTTTATTTTTCATTAAACTGCTTGTCTTTTGGTAAAAAAACAAACAAACAGACAAAAACCCCCCAAACCCCCACAAAACAACAACAACCAAAAAAACCCCAACACCCTCCCCCAATCCCCCCCCAAAAAACAACAAAAAATCCCCATCAAAAAGATACAGGAAAAAAACAAACCAACCCAACAACAAAAAACCCACATCACTGTGGAAACTAACATGTTACATTAGGAACAAGGCTGATTTCTAGATTTCCCTGCATTTGGACTTGGGGCACAAAAAGCAACAAACATTGGCCTGCAAATCAGATGCTGAATAACTTCTGGATTGTCCTAAAGACCCTCTGACTGCAAAGGAACACCATAAGAACCAGAATGCAAAGTGCTGTTAAGCATACAGCATTGCACCACGGGACTTAATTCAGCTTCACAACAAGAGCAGTCAGTGTTAGCTTCATTTGGCTTAGTTTTGGATGCAGATGTCCTGTTTTGTACTCTGTAAAATGGATGTAGTAGCCCCAGAAATTTTTCAGCAAGAAAATGTGGGTCCTTTGGGTGAAAGGTCGTTGCTGCTCTTTTTGAAACAATGTTGCTGAAACTGAAACAGTAGATGAATCATGAAAAAGAAACACCGAACATTGAGTTATGGAAACTTCTGATAAACCTGTAACCATCACCAGGTGCTGAGGGACAATTTTTGACCAACTTGGGAGACCCCACTCCTCAGGATGTGCACATTGGATGTGAGGGTTACCTGTGTTCAAGTGTGGGTCTCAAGCATAAATTTGAATGTGAGGCTCCTGTATCCCATGCGTTAACCAGTTGACGGTTACTGCTCTCATATATCAGTAATCAATTTAATTTTGGGAGGCAAAACATAATAAGCAGATTTTGACTCTCCTTAAAATGCAGAATGAGAGCAAGTTCTGAAACACTGATGATCCATCTTATTTTTCTCATAATCCCTAATAAGCCGCTCATGTGTTTTTCTACAGTAACTGTTACAGGTCTGTAATGCAGGCTGCACAATGTAAGTGTAAATCAGTTTGGGAATGATAATGAAGCTTATCAGAGATAATCTGGGAATGGCTGCTTCCACTTCTGCACAAACCTGTACTGGAGCTTGGGTGAACATGTATCTCCCAGTAATCAGTAAATGAAATGCAATTAGCAGGGTGATGGGATTAATCACTTGATCACCACCTTAGACCTCTTAGTGACTATGCTGAGATCCCTTGATGGATGATGATGTGAATTTGCAAAGCATCGTTCATTCTCATCACTTGTTCTTTGCCCTCCTGTGGTGAAATTAAAAACAAAACAGTCTCTGAGCAGGAAAAAAAGAAGCCACACAGAAAACTCCAGCAGTAAGAATAAATTACAGAATTAACCAGTTCAGCAAAATCAAGCAGCAGCATTGTGTTAGCAACCCAAGTCCCTGTTCATCTGACTCTTCTTGTTTTGTCATTTGAGCCCAGGCTCCTTTTGTTTCCACTGCAGAAGCAGGAAGACAAGTGGGACAGGGTGGTGCGTGCACTTTTCCAGTGTGGAAAAATCGCTTACGACTCTGATAACAATTGACAACAAAACAACATTTTGCCCATTCCAAGCAGGTAGTTTGAATTCTCTCTCCACTGCCAAAATGCGCACTGCACAGCATTTCAGACACTGTTTATAAATCATTGTCTGAGGATGACAGTAGCACTTCTGCCCCCCATCTGCCTGTCTTCTGTTTCAGAAAGACCTTCAATAACCTTCTCACTCAAAAAAAACCCCAAACATTCAGACTTGTGTTTATTTCTTGCTTCAACCACCTTTGTTGCTAACATGTACCACATGTTTATTACCCTCCACGTGGTGTGGTCTTACTGGATTCTCCATTCACTCCTTATGGTGCCAAAATCTGCATTCATTTCTAAACGTTCACTCAGTTTTGTCAGATCATACAATCATTAAGTTTGGAAGAGACCTCTAAGATCAAGTCCAACCTTCAACCCAACACCACCATGCCCACTAAACCATGTCCTAAAGTGCCACATCTACACATTTTTTGAACACCTCCAGGGATGGTGACTCCACTGATTTCCTGGGCAGCCTGTTCCAGTGCTTGACCACTCTTTCAGTAAAGAATTACTTCCTAATGTCTAATCTAAACCTCCCCTGGCACAAGTTGAGGCCATTTCATCTCGTCCTATCGCCTGTTACTTGGGAGAAGAGACCAACACCCACCTCACTACAACCTCCTTTCAGGTAGTTGTAGAGAGTGATAAGGTCTCTCCTCAGCCTTCTTTTCACCAGACTAAACAACCCCAGTTCCCTCAGCTGCTCCTCGTAAGACTTGTGCTCCAGACCCCTCACCAGCTTTGTTGCCCTTCTCTGGACATGCTCCAGCACCTCAATGTCCTTTTTGTAATGAGGGGTCCAAAACTGAACACAGAACTCAAGGTGCAGCTTCACCAGTGCTGAGTACAGGAGCACAATCACTTCCCTGGTCCTGCTGACCACACTATTTCTGACGCAAGCCAGGATGCTGTTGGTCTTCTTGGCCACCTGGGCACACTGCTGGCTCATGTTTAGTCTGCTGTCCACCAATATCCCCAGACCCTTTTCTGTCTGGCAGCTTTCCAGCCAGTCTTACCCAAGCCTGTAGCGCTGCATGGGGTTGTTGTGACTGACATGGCTCTCAAATGGTGATTTCTCTCTATGACTATAAGAACAAAAAATGTCAGTCTAGTTCAGGCTTCGGGTTCCTCAGAACCAAGGATGGAAATAAATGCTATTTTGGGAGAGCATGTGAGCCTAGCCATTTTCTACTCTGTTCCCATAGGAGTTCCTCAGCACCAGCATTTGTTGTTTTAAGGATGTTAGAGGGCACATCCCTGCCTGTTCCTTTTCCTGTTTGTTATGGACTGAAACATCATCAAACTAGCATGAGGTATCAGTGTAACTGAGAATCAAAGACAGGCCTAGACCTGAGCTCTGATGTCAGCAAGTGCTTTCCTGCCTGGGAGATCTGTTCCCTTCAATGCTCTTTTCCTCTCTACTCAAGTTTTAACTTTAGCTGTGTACCAGTTTTCTGTGCCCCCTCCAGGCAGAAGGGTCTGGGGTGGGAGCTCACAGGAGTCCTGGTGCTCATCCCAGGCAGGAAACGCTCCACAGTACCTGAGTGCTCTGGGTAGGCAGGGTCCTGGGGGCAGCTTCCTCACAGCAGGACATCAGTCCCTCTGGGGATAAGACCTCTTAAGTGCATCTGATTTACTGCTATGGGGTGGGTGGTGAAGGCATGGTGAATTGCTCAGGCTTGGTAACACTGCAGAAACAAGATGCCTTTAATAAGACTGAAGACCAGACTTTCAGACCGAAGCAGCAGAAGGTTGCAAGGGGAACACGTTGAAAATACAGTTCCAGCTTAAATTGAACAACCACGTGCCTCTCTGTTTGCTTTCATGTCTCTTCCTCAGCATTATGATGACATTACTATAATGGTTTTACTTCAAACTGGATGTTTGTTTCTCTCTTGCTACCACTCAGTCTGCTGACTGTTGCTTTCTGTCAAGTTTGCAGTGTACCCTTAATTTAAGGATATGAACATGTACGTTTTCGATATTATACAAGACATGGATGATAGCTGCATAACAAAATTAACATTATGATGGGGTGTTACTAACTTTCTGTAGATCCTATTGCATGCATCTAATGGTATGTCTGTAGGATTTTTTTTATTTATTTATTTTTTTTTCATCTTCTCTCTTCCAGTTCTTCATGTTTATTTTGTTAATCTTCCTGGCGGAGCTTTCAGCTGCAATCCTGGCTTTTATCTTCAGAGAAAATGTAAGTATCCTATGATGGGCAAACTCTGAGTGCCAGTGGGATTGTACCCAGCTGGAGCATGGTGTTAGATGGTGGCTGCTTCATTTGAAGAGCGACAGTTTCAAATCACAACAAAACTGCCTCATTGCTACCCTTGGCAAGCCAGTGAGTGCTAACTAACCTGGCGTGTGCAGGGTGGATGGTATATATATACACAGGAGATATACACTGGGGGGACTCCTTAAAATCCTGAAGTTTTGAGAGACTTCCTGATTCTTTTGCAGCCAGGCCAGCTGCACATTCCATCAAAGAGAAGTTTTATAATAAAGTCACACTAAGATTTAAAAACAACTTTTCTTTTTTTCAATATAGCATGTGTTTAATATTAATAGTGAAACCTCCTGTTTTCCCAACAGATCCAAGGCTTGCTCTGCAGCGCAAGAACTCTCTTGTGCATCTTCTAATCATAGTCCTTCTTAAATTTTCATGTTATGATGCTCACCAGACTCCTCTCTATGCTGCTTATAAGATATTCCTCTTGACCTGCTCTGACCAGGTCTCCCCTTGTCCCATTTTGAGTCTCATCAGTGGATTCCTTGCCTATCACCCTGCTTACAACTTTCTGGTCCTTCTCTCCACAATTTCATATGATCTAGCCTTTCTCTATTCTGCTGCTGTGCATATTATTATATGGCCATCATCCCTCTCCTATGCTAGCAGTAAGCTCTTACTACACTAGTAGTAAACACAGTCTTATTTTTTTTCTCTAACCAGCAAAGGTTTGTCCATTTTTTTCATGTTCCCACATGTGAAAAGAGCCTGACTGAACTAGGTCCATCTTTCTGAAGTCAGCCCGTCTTTGAACTATGACTCTGAGTGATGGCTGTGATAAAAACATTGACCAACAGGGGTAGTCACTAGTGACTGTTAGTATTTATTCTGTTTATTTGGCCTCTGTCAGTAGTAAGAGAAAATACAGCACGTTCCCTGTACTGAACATGACAGAAATGTGGCAGAAGCATAGAAGGGCCATGTGTAATAATGATTTTCTTGAGCCAGAATATACTTTAAATTTTATTCATATAAAAATATTTTGATAAGAGAAGAATCAAGACTTGAGGAGCTCACAGCAAGACAGCGTGGTGTTTGTGCAGTAGGATGGTCTTGGAGGGAGGTAGTGAGAGGATTTGTTTTTTCCCTTTATAAGCCTGTGGCCTTTTGTTTTTGCCTAAGATCTGAGGGCAGTGGGGAAGGGACAGCACTCTGTACAGAGTGGATGACCAACTCCAGCTTAGGCTTTGAGATTATGCCTTCATGGGAACAGCTACTGCTGTTACCTCCATAAATAGGTAGCAGCATGGGAGGTCTAGTGAGTTCTGGTCATTACAGCTCTGCTGTCAGGAGTTGTTAGAGAATTCCTTTGGTTCAGCACAGGCAGCAGACCTCACACATAGCAACTGCCCTGCAGACCCAGGTACAGGCTTCCTGACAGAGAGAGAATGCAGTCCCTGGTGAGCAGGCCCTGGGCGAGTGGCCGGCAGCTGTCTGCTCCCACCTCCCAAATGCCCTGTGGGACACTGGTAAAAGGTACAAGAATCCAGACAGGCTCACTGTGAGTCCTGCGTTTGGAGTGACTGCAGGGCTGCCTGTGCCTTTTTCCCTCAGTCAGGAGGAGCCTGCTTACATTTTGCTTCTGGGGAAATCATTGGTACCTTCTACTTCCCATGGAAGTCATGGGATAGTTACCTTGCAAGATAAGGTTGCAGTGGTTATTCTAGACTTCTGTGGCATCTGGCGGTGTTTTGTGAGACAAAACTTGAAGGGGAACAAACTTCTGTCTTTCCTGAACTTGTCTTCTTGTTAGCATCACCAGCTTCCCACTCTGTCAGAATGACTGACAGGAAAGACTTAAATCGGAAGGAATGAAGAATGTCAGATCCCAACATAGCTGGAGATGGCTCTGTGCAGAAGAAACTCAGTCTGCAAATTCTTGTGGTTGTTCTCTCCTCAGGTTTCTTCTGAAAAAAAAACCAACCCCAACAACGTGTTTTGCTGTTGCTATATGATCTTGGTGGTAGCTCCTCTGGCTCAGTAACTACTAGTGGCTAATTTTGCTGTCATCTTTGGGTTAGGATGAGGCTAGATGGCTGGATTGGGTGTCCATGGGGACAGGGGTAGTCTTTCAGTGGCCCCATGTCAGGAAGAAGTCTTCACAGCAGCAGTTTAAGGTCAGATTCAGATGTGCTTTTCTCTTCCCTACAAAATGAGTTACTTTCAAGGCATGTGGTAGTAAATGCATATTTAGGCATCCTAAATTTCTTAGAAGATTGCCAAGTGGGTTCCTATGATGGTCATTGCACCAGTCTATATGGCTGTGGTCTCACTGTGTGTATAAAATGAGACAAAAGAGAAAGGCACACTCTTACCTGTTCACTTTCCAGATAACGGGCAGTGCAGCTTTCTCTTGTATAGTGTTTTACATCCAAACTAGCTCCCTAACACTCAACAGAGTTAAAATATTAATAGCTGAGGGAGTGAAAGAAATTAAGAGACAAAAATAAGGGAGAAAAGAGATGTTTTCTGCTGAGATTTGACATGAGATGAAGAGGCAGTGAAGCAGAGTGTGATGGTGGGTTTAGTGAAAGTGGTATTAGTGATGGTGAGCTACTGTGATCTGCAAGTCTGGCTGAACTCCCAGATAACTGTTTAAAAGCAATCTCTGAAGAGAAAGGATGTTGCTAATCAGCAACGGGAGTACCAGAGTTTCTCTTGTTTTGAAAAGGAGCCTTTTTCTCCCCCCAGAATTCAGATGCTCAGGACAAACCATTTTAAGAGCAACAAAATGGAATCAGTTCTTTTCCTGGCAAACTCACCCTTCCAGCACTAGGCTTTGTTTTAGGCCAAGTCTCGTAAAAATCACACACAAACTCTGAACAATTTCTTCTGGGGTTGCTGCTGTCAAAATAAAGGTTTCATTTTATATTTAAATGACTCTTTTGTTTTAGACCCTGCCAAAGGCAGTCGGCTGGGATTATTACCAATGGTAATATCAGTTTCATAGTCTGTGCTTCAGAAACAGACAAGCATCAAAATGTGCTGCTGTCTCTGCAGGGGAACATACTTGGAGAAAGGGGAGGAAAGGAGAACATTGAGGCCATGTTTCAGCATCTTCTAACTTGGCCTTCCCTCTGTGCCTTAAATTCCCAAAGGAAAATGCCAGCACTCTTTGATCCTCTGGTATTTTAATATTCACAAGTGAAAAAAATGAGTTAATCTCTGTCTCATAAAAGTGATTTGGGAACGTAGCAGCATATCTTATTAAAAGACAGTGAGATTGAACTGCCTGTGTCATTCAAGTCTTTGTGACAAAGTTTTACCCAGTATCGATTTAGTCATTAAATTTGGCCTTAGTTTGTATTTGTAAAAGAGAAGTCAATATTAAGTGGTATTTGGGGTCTTTTAAAGAGTCACCACAGCCTTCTCTTTTTTTCCTTAAATTTTGCAGTAGAATTACAAAGGAAACAAACAATTTTGTGCTTGTGCTCCTGTGCCTACACATACATCTTATACATATGTATACATATGTACAATATTTCACACTGAATGTCAAGAACCTGAAACAAACCTGTAGCAGTGTATGTTACTACATCTGCAGTGCTGTAGGAACATCAAAAGAAAAAGGGTCTTTTTCAGCCCGCTTTATTTCTAATCCTGCAAATAGGCAGCACTGGAGCAGTGTATCCAGCCAAGTGCAACCCCTTTCACTGAGGTTTTGCAGTGGCAGAGAGATTTTGCCTGTGTGTGTCACAAACCACAAAGTATTTTAGAGAACAGACCACACAAGTCAAGACCTATTGGGAACATGGAAAGGAGATTCCTTGAAGTTTTCATCCTGAAGTTATAGGAAGGTGACAAGATTGAATCAGGGTATTCAGTTAACAAGACTATTAAGTTTGTACATTTACTAGTCCTCCAGAGAGTCATCCTAGGTAAATGTAATTTCAAGGTGTCTGACTTTTTGAGAAGACTGTGAAGTGAAATGTACATTCACTTTTTCTGTTTTCTGTAAATGTAAGCACTAGTAAATGAAATTCCACTTGTTTTTATTGCTGACCTTAGGAAAATGCTTAAATTATCTAAGCACTGGAAATATACAGAGGAGATTTTTCGTTGTGTGTGTGTGTTAGTTAGGTAATCTAAAGCATTGTCAGGGAAATGGTCTTTTTCTGATTTGTAAGCAGACTTGAGGATTTCATGTTCATTGCATGTTTTTAGTTCCTTTTCATCCCCGGAAAGGTTGATATTAAGGCTTCATTCTGATTTCTCACACATGGAAGTAAATTCAGAGCAGTTCCTTCATCATTAGTAGGAAGTTAACTGGTTTAAAAGGAAAACTGATGGGAAAAATCATGGTTTGATTGCAGACCTCATGAAGCATAGTAAATTAAGCTGCAATTTGTGTGTGGATTTGAAGATCTTTCTACAATCTGGTTTTGTCCTGTTTCAACTTATGAAACACTTTCAAGTAGTGCTGAATATTTAAAAAAATAACCAACCTTTAAAGGTAAGCATTAGCTTACAAGTATAGAAATAATTAAATCCCTGATTTTTAATAAGCAAGAGGTTTATTGAAAAGGTACCATTCACCCTGGATGATAGTTATGGTTCAGACAGCAGCTTTTCTCAAGTTCCTCCTCTGAGTTTTGCAAATAGAGAACAAACCAAAATAACCCCAGCATCCATGATAGGGAGCTCTGGGAAGTGCTTGGGAAAGAGGTGTTGGCAGCAAACTTTGCAGTTCTGCCTGTCTGTGCGTTTCAGCTGACCAGAGAGTTTTTCACCAAGGAGCTGAAGAAGCATTACGTGAGGAACAATGATACGGATGTCTTCTCTGCCACCTGGAACTCTGTTATGATCACGGTAAGTCAGGCCATGCCAGTCCCATGCTGCCCATGGTCAGCGGCCATCAGCACAGTGCTCAGCAGGCACCCTCAGCTCGCCTGTGGTCAGCCTGCTTCAACCATCCTGTCACATCAAGCAGAGCACTGGGGTTTGTGGTGGTGGTGGGAGGGAGATGAGAATTTGACTGGCAGCCAGTCTTTCTCAAAGTGAGCTACTGCCGGTCCTGAGACACTCCCAGTGACTGTGTCAGCCTTTGGAGTTTGCCAAAGTCTGAAGCATTTGACCTGACTGGGTACTCCCAGGTTTGAAACTGTGGGAGCAGAAAGCCATGGAGCTGTCTGCAACGGAATGCCACTGTGTTTACCCTGGACCTTTCACCTTGCAGACTGCTTCAAAACTATTCCCAGCCAACAGTAGCCAAAACCTGGTGCTAACTAACAGCTTTTTCTTAGCTTTTGTGAAATGAGTTGGTAGGTGGCAGATAAGGCAGGAGTGTCCTTAATGGTATATTTTCAGTATAGACATATTGGCCATCAAAATTTACTTTGGTATTACAATCCTCATCAGGCAGGTTAAAAATCAACTGCCATGGGAATTAGAGTTGGCATTATGTACTGCAAGAAGTTTTGTGTGTGTGTACACATGTGAATTTTGTGCTTGGTGCAGCCCATGATGTATCTCTTTGGGAGTGAAGAGTAGGACGTCAGGCTCTGCAGATGAAAAGTCAATTTCAGTCTTAAAAAGATGATTGGTGCCCTTCATGCTGATTCAGGACATTAATAAAGACATTTCCTTTTGCTGTCTGAAAGTAGACAGATTCAGAGTATGACCTGAATCCTTAAAAAGAACCTGACTTGAATCCTAAAAAGGGACCTGACTTGAATCACCTAGCAGTGCTTTTGAGCAGCAACAGTCCTGGCCATTAGCTACGGGGAGAATGGGCAGTTGGGAACCTGGATTGTACTACTGGCTCCCTTACAGACTTGCCAGGTGATCTCAAGCAAGTCATTCTGGATATGCTCCAAAGCCCTGTGTAGTTCATGGCAATATTCCCAGTTGTACCTTAGAGTCTACAGTATGACATGGGAACAGTGGGACTTTAGAAAAAGGCTTTGATGAAATAGAAGCTCCAAGGTACAAGCACAACCCACTTCTTTGGAAACAATAGTTGTTTTGTCTCTGCTTTAACTAAAGCTTTGATCCCTACAGGAATAGGTCTTTGGTAGATTTCTCTTGTCTGCTTACAGGGCAAAGTGTCAACTTTGTCTTTCTTTCTTCTCTATGCCTCTCACTAGTTTGCCTGCTGTGGAGTGAACGGACCAGAAGATTTTGAAGCTGTCCCTCATCTTCCACACTCCTCTTTGGAAAAGGCAACTCCAGAGGCTTGTTGCCAGCGAGAGCTCCAGAGCCGGGAAGGGATGTTTGTCAACAAGGAAGCCTGCCTTACAGGCATTGAGAGGTTTCAGAATCGACAGGTAAAGGAAGCCGTACACCTGGAAAAGGAGTTTCACAGCACGCAGAGAGGTGGCTGGCAGGTCATGCCATTCTGGCTGTAGCTCACATTCTAATTACACTTCTGCTGAAAGATTTTGAAGTCATTGCATATGTCTGATTTTGAAAATCCCCTTTCATTGTTTGCACTGCTAAGTCAATGTTATGCTGTATCAGCAGAAATATGAAGATTTTCCCAAGGAACTGAGAGGCAGGGTGGAAGTTTATGTCGGGTTTTATTGTGTTTCTGAAGGTTAGTACTATCTCTGAGAAGTTAATTAGCAAGTCAGCACAGGTCAGCAAGGATGGGATGGAGTTGGCTTTTACTGGCTGAGGTAGTGGCTCCAGTTTAGTTCACAATGACTCCTCATATGCAATTGAGAGATTTAGGGTTAAACATTCTGTTTTCCAAGTTAAAGAAGTGTTGCAAAGCTGCATTTCTCTGCCTTGTTACTATTTACAGTTAAAAAAGGACATTTCTTTTGCCAGGCCTCTGAATTTAAGAGTGTTTCCCAATACTACACTGGAACAAGACAGTTTATTATAATGCCATTGACACTGATAACTACCAGTTGTGTTTCCTTACGTTATCTCCAAGAAGTCAAGTTTCAGAAACTACCTAGCAGAGTTCCTGAATGTGTTCCCCTCAGCACTAACAAGCCAGCTGAGCTCTGTGCTGACCATAAGTACAAGCTTCCTCTTCTTTCTAGACTAAGCAGTAGTTCTCTTTTTCAGCACTTGATAGCAAATTGTGAATGACAGTAAGGGAGTTTGGAAGCAGTATGTGAGCTGTTCCTTGCCTGGCAGCTGGAAATGGCCGGCAAAGTCACTCTGGGTGAGAGATCATAGCAGACAGCACAGTTCTGCTTCTGCAGGTCTGATTGCTATGAGTAGATGGGGAAGAGAGAGAGGAGAGAGATGACAAACAGTGAGGAGGGAAACAGAAAGGCATTTTGAGAAAGAGTTGAATCAGTAACAGGTTTAGCTTTCCCTAAGTGGTGATGCTGGGGCCTACCACTTGTATGGAAAGGTGAGCCCTTGTCACCACAGAGTGTTGGTGGGAGAAGCCATGTGCACAGCAAGTGTCATCAAGCACACAATGAGACACTTCTGTACAATCGGAGAGACACTGCCAAACAACTGATGGCTGAATTC
>NW_010177874.1:0-26923 GCF_000695765.1 Mesitornis unicolor | reverse complement strand
TAAGGCAGGCTCTCTGGACACTATGCTGGTAGGACAGAGCTTGTGCTCACCCTGGTTTGTAGCCATTTGAGTGGGGCATGCTGGAAGTTGGGTTCAGGTTGGAGTTCTGGCAAGCACCCAAACATTTTGTTGCTGGGCTGGATGCTTTTCCCTGAAAATTGGGCTGAAACATGGCTGGAACAGAGCTGCTGCTGAGCAGTCTCATATTGACAAGAGTTTGGTTTTAATGGCTCAATTACTGCCCCAATGGTCTGCACTCCCTGGATCTGCCTCATGAGTGGTTCTTCCCTGTGCTCTCCCTTGCTGTCCTCTGTTGAGTCTCACTTGCAGGGAGCAGGGTCTGGCGTGGACACCAGTCCATAAATGCTGAGCTGTCTTTGCAGTTCAGACATTTTATTTTTGGGTGGAAGGAAAAAATCAGGTGACTGAAACATTCCAGCAGTATGGATGGGTTTGAACGTGTATGTGTGCTGTATATGCTCAGTGGGGAGGAAAGCTGCTTTTTACATTGGACAGACTCCAATCTACTTTTCTCTTTATGTGTGACCTATTTGCAGAAATTTGCTGGTAGGTTGGAATTTTAGACTGGGAGAACCGAGGCCAGGATAAGCTGGTGATTTCCAGAAACATCCTTTGTAGAACATCTACCTGCTGTTAGTTGTATGAGCAATAAATAATAAATGACATTAAAAATGATTCTGACTATGCTGCATAAGTGGAAGGATTGCTGTAGTGCATGGCCCTGGGTTCTTAATGAAATTCATTCTCCTGTAGCCAGAAGATCAGCAGGTGTTCATCCATGCTCCTCTGGGGCAAGGCACAGAGAAAAGGTCCTGGGGTGTGAAAGAGCTGCTGGCAATGAGAGAGGATTCAAGAATCTCCTGCCTTGGTTTTAAATAGTCCTTTTCCCTAGCCAGCCTGGGCTGCCCATCATCTCCCCTGAGGGTCCTTTCCTCTGTGCCTAGTGTCTGTCCTTTGCAGAAGGAGTGCCTCTCCTACGCTGCTGCTCTCTGCCCTGCAAGAAGTCACAGTTCCTCATGGTCAGTGAGGGGCTGTGTGTGCGAACCACTCCCATCCAACTACAGCAAAACCTTCCCCTCCCTGGCACTGTCCCGGGGGTCTCTGCCTCTCTGGCTGTGGGGCTGGAGTGCTGGGACAGCAAAAGGGAGCCGTGCTTGATCTAACAGCACCTCTTGCACAAATGAGGGCTGTGCTGTGTGAACAATGCAATGTGCCATGCAGATGTGTCTCACTGTTTTGTTTCACTATGTTTTGTCTCTCCTAGGGCTGCTACACTGTGATCCTGAACTCCTTTGAGACCTACGTGTACCTTGCAGGAGCCCTTGCCATCGGAGTGTTGGCCATTGAGGTACTTAAGGCTGCATGATGAGAAGAAAAGCAGTGTTGGTAGATGTCCCGTAGCAAGGCAAAACAGGCTGGGACTTCCCCTTGGCAGGACCATGTTATCAATCTGTGGTTTTAAGTGCCTGGAAAGAGCTGGGTGTTTGGTCCTTTGCCACAAAAGGCAAGGAAGTAAGTGGTGCTGCACACCTGCTATGCCACAAGCCTGCAGTGCCGCCTCGTGTTGGGTCTGTCACAGAGCTTGCACCCTGCCATGCTGGCCACAGAGGCTGTGGGGACCCACCGCCTGCCCCAAAGCCCCACACAGGCACTGCCCTCACAAACAGACTGAGCTGGCACTTGGTTAATGTGCTCAAACCCTGCCTTTGCTTTAAAAACCTCTGTTTAGAGCCTGAAACTGTACTGGTTCCAGAGCATTTCTGTTACCCAGCATTAGTGTATGGCTCTTCAGTGACATTTCTGAGAAACAGGCAGGACATGAGTCCAGAAGTGATGTCCCTGAAGCACTGTCAGGGCAAGGCCATGTGTTTCCTTGTCTTGTGCAAAGGTGAGAGCTGGACTGGGCCTCGGCAGCCCCCATGAAGGCCCTGCTGTGCCTGCTCTGGGCAGTGGGAATGGTGTGCAGGCCCACACACCGCAGAGCCTGTTCCCCTGCGACACCAAAGGCAGATTGGGAACAAAGCCAGGGTGCTGCTGTAGCCACAAGCAGTTCAGGGAATAGGGGAAGGAGGGACAGGATCACCTTCAGGAGACAAAAAAACCAGTTTTGTCACAGCCTCCCCTGGGTGGTGGGAAGGGTCCCCCTCGCTGCATCACTGACTGCTGGGCAAGAGGGAGTGACAGGAGTAGTCCTGGGACCAGGAAGGGCTTTGCCGATCTTCTGGAAGATGCAGCTGACTCTTCTGGTTCTCTCTTTTGTTTCTGCCCTCCCCTTCCCAGCTGTTTGCCATGATCTTTGCCATGTGCCTCTTTCGAGGGATCCAGTAAGAGGCAGCCTGTGAACCACCATGTTCCCTGTGTGCTCAGAAGAAAGAAGGAATATCAGAAGAAACAAAACCTGAAAACACCCAAAAAAACTTTATTTTTTTTAACAAAATGGAGTAGAGGTAAAAAAAAAAGAAAAAAAAAAAGAGGGTTGTAATATATGAATGACCGAAAGGATTGTACTTCAGGGGCTGGAACTTTGAGGTGATGTGCACTACACTGTACACCAAACCCTTGCCCAGAGCCACCCGCAGCAGCTGTGGAGCGGGAGCCCAGTGCAGCTGATTGCACTAGAGACTGACAGAGCCGGCAGGGGAGAGGGAGGACGAGCACGGCTGCCTCTGCCGCAAGGCCATGCCTACCATACATGGCTTTACCATGTGGTAGACAGCAAAGGACTGAAGAACCACGCAGGGGCTGGATGAGGCAACAGGTTGGCTGAAGTCTGTGACCGTCCAGGTGGGTTTGAAACAGTTTGTTCCCAGCCACAGAATTAAAACATCCACTCTTCATGGAAGCTTTGCCTCTGTCATCTGAATCTTGTCAGACAAGTCAAGCACTTCAATGAGGCTGGCTTTTCTCTGGAGCTCCAAGCAGGGGCAGTGTGGACTCACTTAGTCATGGGATTCAGCTAAGGCTGGCTGATGGTTAAGAGTTTGGTGCCTACTTTTCAGTTTTTACTAAGATTTACTCTTCATTTTTGTGAAAGAGAACAAATGGTTCCCTGCTGTGTTCCCATCAACTGGGAAAAATAATGTCTCTGATCAAGAATCACTGATACTGCTGCCTTCCAGAGAAGGGGATGAAATAGTGTTTAAATCTTGTCAGCCTTTGCCTTCCCCTCCATACTCACAAAAAACAGTTTGTGGTGCTTTGTTAGCATAAATATTTGCAGTGGTTCCTACATGCTTTCCAGCCTTGAAGGGAGATCCAGGCATGGTGCTGGATGGAGGAGGCTGAGGTTTATCAGCCGTTCCCATGCTGTTTGCCTGAAAGTCTTGTGGCATCATTTCTGTTCAGAGGATTTCCCCTGAGATCCTCCCAAGGACTTGCAAACCTGTTAGTTGAGTGTTTCCTCCCTTGAGATAGTTTGACATTTAACTAATGTCTTATCTACTTAACCATTTGAAAGTAAACTTGAGAAAGATGTCTGGGACTGCACCTTGGTCAGATATGAAGATGGAGCTGCTGAGGCCCCAGGCAGGCTCTAAGAGCACCCAGCATGCAGCCAAAACCATGCCAGCTGCTGCTCCAGTGTCATGGTTATCAACCTGGACAGGTCACTGGTTTCTCTCCTCTGGAAGTTTCCACCTCTGTTGCCTTAATTGTTCATCTGGTCACTGCCTGACCCCAAATTCATTTTACCTGGGGGAGGACAGAAGGGGCTGTGGTTTCTTGTTTATCTTAGGTCTTTTTACAGATTTTATAGGCTTGGGTTATGGAGCACCTTTATATAGGCTTAAACCAGCCCCTCTGAAAGCTGTAACCACTGTTGGGAAAGGTGATAGGGCAGAAGGCAGCAGCAAGGACCCAAGCAGTAACCTCATGCCCCAGCTTTACAGCAACAGGTGCACTTTGCCTGGTTGCTCCCTTATACCATGGGGGCTGTGTCCCTGGAGTTCTCCTGTTCAGGGTACAGGAAAGAAAGGAAAGCAGCAGAAAGCCTGTTCCATGATAGACAAAGATCCTGGCTAAATATCCAAGTTGGAGGATTAGGATAGTTACGAACAAGGAGGAGGCACTAGAGCTTTTCAAAGCTTCACCTGAGAACAAGAATTGGCTCAGCAGCAGCAAAGCTCATGCAGGTAGAGCTGTACCCCCTGACACTGTAGTCAGCGAATTCCAGCAATGGAATAGGAGGTCAGGGCTGCTGAGTGGCCTCAGGTGTTGCATTAAACCTCGCAGAAAGCTTTTCTGAACTATTTCCCTCTGGACCTGCTTTTAATGAGGCATTTTAGCATTAAATTCTGGTCTGTTGTTTAATGAAGAAAAATAGTTCTGCTAGCCAAAATCCAGCAGTATTTGTACCCAACAGCAGGTGCTGTGCTTAAGATAAGAAAAAATCTGTTGCATCTACTAGTCTTGCAAGGGAATGGGCTGAGAAGAAGGTGAGCTTATCTGTTTTGCCTCTGCCTCAGGACCTGGTGTCAGTGATGGTTCTGGGAGAGCAATTCCCAAGGGAGGAACAAAATCATGAGCAGAGATGGTAATTATTTGGCTGGAGATAAACAAAAGAAGCAGAACTGTGTCATCTCCCTCCTCCATTTTTTCCCTTTGCCCTCAGTTTATTATGCCTGGCTGTCTCAAGTCAGAGCCTGGAAGGCAAATACCCTAATTCGTACATGATGGGTAGCTGAAGGGAAAAAAAAAAAGCAAGCCTTAAAGCCTTTTTATGCCACCAGTGGCACTGGGGAAAAACTATCAGAGCTGGGGCAACCAGACCAAAGCAGCCAGACTGCTAAGTGATAAATATACACGTCTGAAGTAGGATCTCTGGAAGGTTACTTCTTTTTGGCTTTCCTAATTCTGTATTCATTGCTTTGTCTGATTTTAGCTTTCTATCTTTCCCTCTCTGATAATGGTTGTCCCTGTATCTTCAAAGAGATCACAGAATCATAGAATGTGTTGGGCTGGAAGGAATCTTTGAAGGCTGGACTACCAACCCTCCTGCAGTGAGCAGGGACATCTTCAACTAGATCAGGTTGCTCAGAGCCCCATCAAGGCTGACCTTGAATGTCTCCAGGGATGGGGCCTCCACCACCTCACTGGACAACCTGATCCAGTGTTTCACCACCTTCATAGCAAAGAACTTCTTCCTAATATCTAATCTAAATCTACCCTGATCTAGTTTGAAACCATTGTCCCTTGTCCTATCACTACCTGCCCTTGTGAACAGTCCCTCCCCAGCTTTCTTGTAGGCCCCCTTCAGGTACTGGAAGACTGCAATAAGGTCTCCCTGGAGCCTTCACCTCAGGTTGAACGACCCCAACTCTCTCAGCCTGTTTTCACAGGAGAGGTGCTCCAGCCCTCTGGTCATTTTTGTGGCCCTCCTCTGGACCCGCTCCAACAGCTCCATGTCCTTCTTGTGCTGAGGGCTCTACAGCAGGGCACAGTACTCCAGGTGAGGTCTCACGAGAGCAGAGTAGAGGGGCACAATCACCTCTCTTGATCTGCTGGCCACTTAAGATCTCTTACTCATCTGTTATTCTGGCCTTTACATTGTTGTTTCTCCTCTCTTACCTTATCTGATCCCCTATTGCTCTTTTCTGGATGAAGACTTCAGATCCTCTCTGCAGCTGGCTAGTGTGCCACTGGGAACACAGCCGGGCAGCATGTTTTAAACAAGAACTGGAGATAGTTGTAGACATACGTGCAAGACTGAGGGGACCTGTGGAAGTTGGTAACAGGCAGAATGAATTTCCCCTGGGGGAACTTAATGAACAGACAAACCCAGAAAGGAGACTCCCGCTGCATGTAAATTTGTTGGTTTTGTCCCTTGGTTATATGGCTGCTCCCTCTGTTGTACAGTAGTTTTCAGAACAGTAGGCAGGAGAAGCAACTGTATTTTTATATTTGCTTTTACCAGCTCTGGCAAATATTTTGGGGTCAGGGGCTCAAGCTAGATTCACTGCTCACTGGAGAGCTCTGGGCAGGCTGGGCACCAGAAGGAGCTGCCGTGCTGCTGCCTCCTTCGTTGAACCACTGTGACCACAGCCCAAGCACCTTGGATAGAAGTGGTAGAGAGCAGCTTGTGCCTGTGAGCCCACAGCCCCTCTCAGTGCCCCTGCCCCCCCGCTGTTATTTAATGCTCAAATGACTGTCACGAATGCCTGGGAAAAGGGCTGTGTGTGAAATAATGTTTGAAATCTATTTTAAAAAACTGTAAATGTTCTTTTTATTAGATAGTGGAGCTAATTTATCCTGTATTCCCTACTGTAATGCTTTTTTATATTGAAAGATTTTTTTTTGGTAATATAAACCAGAACACAAGCCTGAAGCACTCTCTACACGGTTTTTGTGTGCGTTTCTTAAAAAAAAAATGAAAGATACTGTGACAGTGAAGTGAAACAGCTTTAATTTTCACTATTTGCTTGGTGTTAAGTACAGTCACTTTCTTACCAGAGGAGAAAGAATAAACTCAGGTACAGCAGCTATAATGAGGTATAAACTCAAGTGTCCCATTCTCTCCTGCCCCCCCGCCCCACCCCAAGTAAAAACCCTAGACCAGAAAGGAGAGGCCAGCTTAGGACAGACAGGCCTCGCTTTTGTTACCAGCTCCAGTTTGCCAGATATTGGTTAGGCGTAAATAAGGCGATGTCAGGAGTTATGTGAATGATGAGCTTGCTTCACCCTCAAAAGCGAGGGGTCTAAGAACGCAAGGTCCACCTCTTGCAGAGAAAGGGGGTCAGCCTCAGTCCTGGCTGGTGCCTCCTCAGAGCACAACCTTCTGGGGAACACGACTCCCAGCCCTGCACAACATTATACAAATGCAAGCAGGTAATCCATTGCCAACTGCTTCCCGTGGGAGATGACGTCAGTCCAAGGCCTTTCTCACAGCTTAACAGATCGGGAAACTGAGGCCTGTGGAGATGGAGTTTTTTCTCAGATCAGTAACAGAGCCTGAAGTGATGCCTCAGGCTTTTGATCCCAAATTATGTGTTCAATTGCCACCTGCAGCTGTGATACCAGCACTTCTGTCCTTAGGGATGTGGTTCCTTACAGACGTTTCAGCATCCTCCTCCCTTTCCCCCATTCACACCAGAGTGAAGACAGCCAGCCGCAGTTGGTTTCTGGCAGCACAGCAGATGCTCTGCCAGGGCTCCATCCTCAAGCCACCCTGAGAAACTCCCTCCTTGACTTCACCTGCTACAAATTCACCTCCTCCTCAGGCCATGTTTTTCCTGCAGCACTGTGCTGATAAGAAGGGGCTGTGCCAGGGACCACAGCCTTTTTGTAGCCATTGCCAGGCAAGGGCATCCATTTGCCCCTTCCAACTTAGTTGTAGAAGAGGTGTAGAGCTCAAGCACACTTCCATACTTTCTACACGGTCCATTTATGGCAAGATGAAGCAAGAACTGTGAAAACAAAACAACTTCTTCATCTCTCCCTGTTCAGGACTAGGTACTAAGTAGCAAGAGATCTAAATGGCCACTCCCCCACGCTTTGCTCTATGTTATAGCAGAAGACGTTGACTGGCAAAGTTAGAAGTTTTAGGTTTTGCAGAGGCAGCTGCTCAGCAGGGGACCAGAGGAATCTGACCTCACCCTATTTAAAGCTCCTTTGAAAAGCTGTAACTGCTTCCCCCACCCTCCCACCTGATTTAACCATCAAGAAGTCTTCTGAGAACTGCTTCCACGTAGTGCAGCAACTCATTTATCTCACCTGCTGGATGATGTTTTAAGGTACGCTAATCAAGCGGCCATCTACAGACCCAGTGTCACAACTAAGTTCCTAGGACCTGAGGCCAACAGAGATGGGAGCATTAAGAATACCCTCTACTTCCGTCTTCTGCAAGATTGCCTTTGCTGTGGTCAGTATTACTTGTCTTTCCTAGAAACACAATTCCCCCACCCCCAAACTAACGATCAGTCTGTGTATACATTCATGTGACCCCCAAAACACAAAGACTCAAGCTTCATGTACCTATACCAACAACTACACCCAAAGTGCTGCACTGAAACCACTGCAGCTGCCCATGCAGGTGGTGCACAGGGTGAAAGCAACAGCCACAGCATGCCACGCTCCAGCTCCCACACACAACACCGCTCGGTCTAATTTGTGATGCTCTCCAGGCTGCCTCACAGGCAAAAGGTTTCCCTCTTACAGCCCAACTGTTCCACCTGAACAGGAAGGCTCCTCTTAAATATAATTTTTAGATGCTCAGTATCATATTTTAGACATGCTGAAAGCAGCTTGGCGAGCATGTGTTGTTGGGAGGCTCCAGAATTTAGCCTGCTCCTGGATGTTGCTTCTCCATTTGACTTACTTCTTAGGAAAAGGAAAAAAATTACAGTTGTGATGTTTCCTGGTTCAACTATATCCAATATTCTTACCTGACAGACATTTGCGTGGCCAGCAGGTACAATGCACACAGCGTCCCAAATTTATGCAGCGGCTTCTAAATGCCAAAAGCACTAACACGACATACAGTAACTACCCACTACCTTCTTCTAACTCTACTAAGATATTAAACAGCAATAGCCATAGATCCCAGTCTCACCAGTGGCTTGAGGGCTGTTGTTCACACAAGCACTTTGGTTTGCCTAGGCATCTTTCTACTGGGATTTTGGGATATCAGCTCTATTCCAGGGCATACTTTGATCCAGTCAACAGTAGCACGTGAGTAAGAAGTCCATATCCTGTACACAGGCCTTCTGGCTTTAGTCCCATGGAGAACAAAAAATGCTACCTCCAGCTGTGGACAGGGATAATCCTCAAGGACAGTGCTAGGAAGTAGGGCAGTCAATGCTGTTAAGCCCGGTAGGCGTTGAAGAAACTGGTCAGTGAGTACTAAAGCACATTTAGTCTGTCCTTGACTGAGCTAGAGAAGGCAATGATCCCTTCATATACCCTGCTCCTTGCTGTTCTTCATCCCAGTTAAGTATTTTAATGCTACAAACTTTGGTCCTCTCTTCTCAAAGTCAGAAGACATGTGATGCCTGCACATTAGCAGAGCTGGAACACCATCTCCCACCACTGGGCCTCTACTCTAGAGCCTGCTCACTGACCCAGGCAGCTGTACTGATGCTCACTCTGCTCTCCCCAGTGCCAATCACAACAGCACTCCAGCCCCTGCTTAACTAAAGCATCAGATGCTACCTCACACCCACGACAGCTGCTACCATCAGTAAAGCTGCAATTGTAGGAAGTGTTCTGGGGTGAAGCGGACAGGACCCCTGCCTAGAAACTTCATCAAGCTTCCCAAGCAAGGGGATGTCTTTGTGCTCAAATGGGCTATTTCCCATAGCTTCCTTCACTTCTCACACGTTGTAGTGCAAGCTGCTCTGCTATTCCCTGTGCTGTCCCTGCGAAAGGCACAAGCAAGGGGGTCTCCCTCTTCTTTTGCTTCATCTCCTGCCAAACCTTGCACAGTTCTCAGTGCAAAACTATGCACGGGGTGGCACCTCTGGCAGTGATGAAAGAAGAGCCATTTGCAAAGCGCTGAAGTTGACCTAGCCCTGTCCAGCCCCCAGCTGTCTGGACAGTCAGTACTTGCTAAAAGGGGAAAGGGCTGTACACAAGGGCACACTGTACCAGGCTGGTTCAAGGCTTACCAAGAGGAGTAGCAGAGTCCTTTGTTGGTTTTCTCACTGCCCTGTGTCCTCAGGGATTTGGTTTCAATGTGCTGGTCTTATTTTGTGCTTTGTTCCAGTGGGTTCAGAGCCTGTGATCCCATCAGCCAGTTCCCCCAGGGAAACTGGCTCTTTTCCCTGAGCCTGCCAGGCCTGCACACCTCCCTGAGCCTTCCTCCCGCTGCTCCTCACCTCCTTCAGAGGGGCTGGGGGTGGAGGGGGGGGCTTCCCAATGCTGCCCCCCCCCCCATTTCACCTGGCAATGCCACCAGCACCGGGATACACACTGATTCATGCCGGTAAGTGGAAAAGAAGGAAACCACTTTAGAACAAAAAGGGACTAACAACAAAAAAAAGTTATTATTATAATGCAAAATTACCGACACAAACCCCCCCTCCCACCCTTCCCATGACAAAAAGCCCAGGAATTAGACTTTCTTGGAACGGCGTCCAACTTGGTAATAATAATAAATGCTGATGAGGATGAAGAGAGCTCGGCTGACCAGGAGGAGCACGGCACCTGTGGCTATCCGGCTACTCTCAACCAGGGAGACAGTTGTAACTGGAGGAGAAGGAGGGAGACAAGGCAGAGGTTGGTGACCAAAACAACAAATGGAGACAAGTAGCACAAAGCTGTTTCCTGCTGCCCTCTAACGTTGCTTCCTCGCAAGACCTGCAGACCCTTCTGAAGATTTCACCACCAGGCTCTCACACACAGCAAAACCGTGGCAGAGGCGCTTCTCTAGCTTGATTTCACAGCCTTGAAGTGAGCCACAGGTCTACAGAGCTCTCACCTATAGAAACCTTCTTCCCAATGCTGCCCTACATTCAGGCAGCCCTACATTCAGGCAGCCACAGCCCGAAACAGTCACTCGAGCAGATACAACTTTCAGTTGTGCTCAAGTGTCAATTGTGGAAGCGATATGTTCCTGAGTTTGCTTTGTGGTTTGATCACTTCCAGTGCTGATAAACATTTTTCAGCTGTAAAAGCATCTATAAAATATGCTGAATCCCACACATGCTACCTCTTTTCCAAGGATTTTTTTTGTTTGGCTACCAACATGTAGCCCATAACTAAACCAGCTACCTTATAACACAGTCAGTAAACTAGCAATGTACACATAAAAAACCCCAAAACCCTCCTTCATCCTCCTTCATTGTTAAATATAGACAAACTCCCTAGAAACAAGCTGAACTGTTATTCTCTGCGTTGGTAAGACTGAACAACCCCCTTTTAAGTGTAGGTTGCTACAGTCTTTCTTGTTGGACCTAGAATCTCTGCAGCCTGCTCCAGGAGATGACCTGTGCTGGCTATGAAGGCCAGGATGTTTTCAGGAAACAAGATGAATCATCAGAGGAAGATGTTTCCCTTGCACCTGGGCACCCTTCAGCAAGCAGCTCAAGGCAGATGCTACCCCATGGGGAAGGAAAAGGGAGAGCAGCTGGCTGCAAAGATGCTCTCGGGGTCAGGTTATCTTTGCCAGTCCTCCAAAGGAGCAGTCTCCAGCACAAGCCAGACACAGCATGGGGACAGCCAGGGATCGTGTGTCGCTGTGGCTGTGCCAGACGTGCAGCAGAGTCTGCACCTTCCCAACAGCTGAGTCCACTTATAGCTCCCAGGGCCTCATCCCACAGCTCCTTCAGCCTGGAGTTTATCAGAGCCAAAGGCACCACTCCCAACTTTGCCTTTGGTCCCATGGTGCGTCCCAGTTACCCTGTCTACCTCAGCTTCTTCCCTCCTCAACCCCCCAGTGGGGGCACACAGTGTGCACCCCCATCTTTTGCTCCCTCCTCCTCCCTCTTGGGTAGCTGCAGCTACTCACTCACCCAGGAACTGCACGGCGAAGTAGCAAGCCTCAGTCAACAGCGTCCAGCGGATAATGACTTTTTCGGCGGTGTACAGGGCATTCCACATGATGAGCGAGATACCTGTGGGGAATAGCAGAGCGTGGCTGCCCCAAGGCCAGAGAGATCACCAGGACTGGGCAGCCCACCCACCGGCTCCCACACCAACAGCTTGGGCCTCCACGGGCAGCGGGAGGGCCGCGTTCCTTCCCGGCCGCTGCAGTTCCAGCCGCCCCCGCGCGGTGCTGCTGCAGGCCGCGGGAGGAGCCGCCGGGGCTCGCCGCCCAAGCCGCCGCCTTTCCCCAAAAACCCAAGCCTTGTAAGCACCAGCCTGCCCCTGGGTGCTGCGGAGCGCGCTTCGTGGCGTGCCAGCCCCAGAGAGGAACCTGGATGGCCACCCAAGATGTGTGGTACCTGGAGTAGGGGAGCACCAGCAGCCGCACCACAGGGTGCAGAGCTACGCAAACCCCATGTGTTTAATTCCTCTGCTCATTTTCTTTTCCAGACCATTACTCTAGACTGCCCTCACCTTCTTGTTCTTTGCTGCCTACCTCTTGGGCCATTGCGTGCCCCTTCTCCTCCCACTCTCCAGAGGGGGTCTGCCCTCAGCTGCCGGCCAGCATCCCTTCTCCCAGTCAATCTGTGATACCCCTTTGTGGAGGCACTTGGGGTACTCCCCCAGGTACTCAGAGCATGCACAGCCCTTCCTGCCTTACCTGCAGCGAGCCCGAGCCCCTACTAGGAAAAAGCAGCAGTAGCTGAGCTTTTCAAAATACCCCAGATGTTCTACTCTCCAGCTGCAGTTGTCTGGCTGGGCACAGACTTTGCCCCTTCCTGCTATTTTGGCCTCTCATCCCCTTACTCTATGGGGCAGCACTATGCCCCAGGTACAGCACTACAGCACTCACTGAGGAGGGCTCCTCCATAGAGCCGGATGGGAGTCTTGCTGCTCACTGATTCCTCCTCGAAGACGGTGTCGTAGAGCTGGTCAGGGAAAGCGAGGGCCTGGCAGAGGCAATGGAAAGACTCAGCATCCTGCACTGGCCAGGGCCATCAAAACATGCCCTCTCAGGCAGCAGTGCTCCGACATCAGGCCTTTAGGGGATCAGAGCTGCTGGCTAGGAAGGTGGAAATAAAGGAGGCGCAAGAAATACCAGCGTGTCAGCTACGGGCTTCATAGACGGCTTCCATGGCTGAGGCTGCCATGCTGCGTGTGGTTTATGACCCTCCTAATGAAAACAATCCAGTGATGGGAACAAACCACCAAAGATGCTGCTGGCAAAGCCCATTACTGAGACACGGCAAGGGCAAAGGTCTCACAAGAGCAAGCAGCGGCAGCTGCTAGAGACAGAGGAGGATAAATGCCAGGGGCTGAGAAGCCATGTAAAGCACCCCTTTGGCAGCTGGGAGCAGGCGGTGCCCAGGACCACGTCCTTTACTTACCATGATGGCGACCCCAGAAAACATGACGGCGGAAACCAGCTGCCAGACCCTGTGTGAGAGGGAAGACAGGAGCCAGTGTGAGCACAGGAGCAATACTATTGCTCATACTTTGCAAACATTCCTGGCTGCCTGCTCAGTCATCAGCCTTCAGCCTTGCCCCTTGCATAACTGAGGCAGCCATAAGCCTCCTGCGGGAGAACTCAGCTCCCCACACCTGGCTAGCTGCAGCCACAGCACACAGACTGGCCTCTCTGGTGAGACAGAGCTGAAATCCCCCTCACCCAAGCAGAAGAGGGAAGGGACTGTCCCAGGAGGGTGGCACAGAGCAGGGGTCCCCACAGGACACACCAACCTGTCACACATGAGACCAGGAGCTCCTTCTGCCCCATGCAGTCCCTGTGGTTCCCAGCACTTGCAGTGAGACAAGAACTTGAGAGCCTCAGACTGATTTATGGGGAAAGAGCTGGTCTGGTCCTGTGGCCCCTGAGAAGCCCCAGCAGGGAGCAGTGATGCTGGTGCAGTGACAGAGCTGATGACAGCAGTCAGAGCTAGCAGGGATGCTGTGGCCAAGGGCCCTCAGATGACCCAGCTCCAAGGTGGTCCAATATCTTACCTAAGCCCCAGCGGTTCCCGGACAGCAAACTTGATTTCATTTCCCAGTACTTGGCTAATCTGAAATCCAAATAAAAGACATAACATGTCTGAGCAGACCCTTCTCCAGCCTTTAGGCAGTATTCAAAAACACATATCTAACCCAATGTGAGAGTCCCAACACCTGCTGAAGGCTGCCTTGATTTCCATCAGGAGCTGCAACCTCTGTTGGTCCTTTACTGGGATCAGTCACCTGCAGCGTGGGGCTGGGGCAGGGTCAACATTAACTCATCTCCTCTTACCTACGTAAGTATGGGGCTGCCTCCTCCCACACCACCTGCACACCTCAATGGAGCACAGGCTCCAGCATCTGTCCTGCTCTCATATTCACACTGCCGAGAGCGATACCAGCCATGACTTCCCCAAACCACATAGATAGAAAGGCTACATGGACCAGCAACAGGGAAAGGTACTGGGAGAGCTTTTGGTTGCAGAGAGCTCTCAGAGAGCTCTGTCTGCTCCCTATGTGCAGGTAGGAGCTGGGCAATGCCCTACCAGCAAATTCTCTAGAGAGCATCTAGGACAGGGTTCCTGCAGTTCCCTTGTCCTCCAGCTCCGGTATTTCACTGAAACAGGTTGTTCATATGCAATCCAGGCCTCTTCCAAGAGGACTCGATTAAAGCAACTTGAGTGGAGAGCTCATGCTGTTACCAAGAAAAGTCATTTTGGCAGCTCCCGTGCACCCAGAAGGCTGCATGGCCCATCGCTTCTCAAAGGCAGCGTTGCTTGTGCCACCACAGCCTTCACCGCTTGCTTTATAGGACCCTCATGGAGCTGGGACCCCTGTTTATACCAAAGAGGCTGCAGAAGTTAGATGCTTAAAAAACCACACACCACCTCAGTTTGCCAGGTAGAAGGTCTCTTTTCTATCATTACTGCACATGGGCTTCCCTCACCTTTGAGCGATGGACCTCGCCGTCGTCATCCTCCCCGCCGACCCCCAGGATCTTGCGTGTCTTCAGCCTGCTCACCAGGTCGGTCTGGCTGTGCTTCTTCATCAGCGGTGGGGGCTGCTTCGCTGCCATGGTGGTAGCCCTCCACCACTGAGCCCTAGGCTGCGAGGCAGTGCAAGGCGGGTGCGGGAAGCGGCTCCGCTGTCACATGAAATTTCACAAGGTTCAGGAAAAAAAACCCAAAACAAAATCTTCCTCTTAGGCCGGCAGATGACTCCTCATTGTCCTGGGGCAGGGAGCCCTGGCTTTGGGACTGACCTTGGCTATGGATGGCTCATCTCAGGGTGATCCTGCCATCACCAGCAATCTGCTGAAGTGAGGAAAGAAAAAATTAGAGCAGTGTGTCTTTCACATGGGCATTTAGCAATAGATGCTTTTGACCTACAAACCGTAGCCTGGCCTATCCCAGCATAAGGCAATGCCCAACAGTACCTCTTTGCTGTTTCCCAGATTAGGGGAATTAAATGCTTCCCAGACAACGGAAATTAATGTCATTAAGTGATGCTTAGCCTTTTGTCTTTCTCCATGCCATACATCACACTCTTCATCTTCCATTTTAGGCCAAATACCACACAAGTCTTGGCTATTTATTTGTGTCCCCCAGATGCTGCAGCCCCCCCATTGTGCCAGAACACACCAGCCCCTGAACAACAAGAAAACAGAGGCAAGACCTTCCTTGAGGATATATTGCATTCTGGGATATAGAAGATGATGGCAACTAGAAACTACAAATACTATTTGGGATAAGAACAAGACAAAGATAACTGACAAAAGGTCAGGGGAGTTGGGGATGCCCCCTCCCTGGAAGTGTTCGAAGCTAAGTTGGATGGGGCTTTGGGCAACCTGGTCTAGTGGGAGATGTCCCTGCCTATGGCTGGGGATTGGACTGGATGATCTTTAAGGTCCCTTCCAACCCAAACCATTCTATGACTCTATAATTCTTTAAGGTAGGGTGGAAGAGTTAACTTCTGACTTGGCATGGTGATATAAAGGTAGAGGTGACAAGAGTCCCACAGAATGAGTCTATGTCATCCTGCAATCATAAAACCCTGGAAACCCTCAGTTCAGAAAGTCTTTTCCTCCAATTTGTCTTATTGCATCTTGGGTCAGTTGAACACAAACATGTTTTCTAGTTTGCCACTTCAACGTTCCAGAGACCCAGAGATGAATATTCCCACAGGCAAGAGACACAGCTAATCCGGTGGCCCAAGCAAGCCCAGGGCTCAAGCACTGGCAGTCTCACGCCCCAGCTGAGCCTTCCCATGGCTGTCCCAGGAGAAAAGTGTTTACACTCATGTCTAAAGATTTCACGAGTCTTCAGGGAGTAATGAAGTGAGGTGCCAATTATTCTGGCATCGTGCATGCAAGTGTTGTCCTGCTGCCTTGTGAGAGATTTTCCTCTTGCAGGAAAACTCTTCCCTGTGGCTGTCTTAACAAGAGTGGACAGTAATGTCCGCAAGTGCCCAACGTAACTCTTTGTGTAAGGAAAACTGAGAGGTCTCGCTGGGACAGTGCAAAACCTGAGTCCAATGATCAAGGGTTTAATAAGACACCTTCGGCAGACCACAGGCAAAAGGCTTTTCAGCAAGCCAGTTCTGCTACTTGGGGCTTTTGGATTGTAGGGGCTTTTGGATTGTAGGGGCTTTTGGATTGTAGGGGCTTTTGTTTGGTTGCATTTTTTTGCTCTTATTCCACTGAATAATTAAGTCTGGGTTCCTGGAAAGGCAGCACAGAGTCAGATGCATCAGACAGAGTCTAGAAATATTTCAGAAGTGGGACAACAGAAAACAATCACTCAGGAGGAAAGTATATGCATGACTATGCTCAAGCATAAGGCAAGAAGCTCTAAAGGTATCTTGATAGTACTTGGAGGAGCTGAGTGTGCTGGCCAGGGAAAGCCTGCTGCCCAAACCTCCTGCCCTGTCCTCTCCATGGTCAGAAATGGCAGAGAAAGGGAAGATGGACTAGGGAAAAGAGGAAGGGGGAGGGGAAAAAAAAAAAATGAGAAGGTAAAAGAAATAGACATCTTCATATCTAGAGAATCTCTCCTAAGGGCAAGAAGGAAGGTGATAGGGTGATGGGGGATGAAGGGAGGACTTCCATGACTCACTGATGAAGACAGCAACGAACAGGTCTGTGATTACAGAGGCAGTTTTGCAACTCTGACCACAGGGCAAAAGATCAAAATTTGCCTTCATCAGTTGTTTCCCCAGTTGCTTTCAGGGCAGGAGATAGTGGAAATCTATCCTCACCATCATTAGCACTGCTCTCCCAGTAGAGAACTTTCACTAATTCGTGGCCAAGAGCCAGGAAAATGTAGGCCAGATACAAATGTCAATAAAGCAATCACCGGAGGCCATTCTGGTACATAAAACCACACTCCTACCACACTAAGCACAACGATGGCATGGCCCTGCAGCCAGTCCCACGTCTCATTATCCCTGTCTTGCAAAGAAAGAGCCAGTTAAATGAATATGGAATATTAATGAATAATGAGCTAACAAATGCATTAGCAATAATTCAATGACATTCAGATAGAAGACATAGAGGATCTGAAAATGTTATACTTACATTAATGTATCCTGACGCACTGACAATTTAAAGGATGTTTTCTATTATCTTGTGCATTTTCAAAGGGGAACCTCCACCTCCTCCTTCTCCTGAGATTCTTTTCTCCTTAATCCGTTTTCTGAGCATCCCAGGGGCTGCACAGATCAATCACCATAAACAGGCAATTCCTACTCCCTGACACAGCTCTCAGTTATGGCTAGTACCTATGTGCAGTTGAAAGAGGGGTTTTTTTTCCTCCAAAATCCTCCTTCTTTGCAAGCTCTTTTCAGCATCTGTTCCCTTGCTCAGCTGTTCAGCATACTGCACTCAATTTTGATAGCTACTGCTTTGTGGTGCAAAGAAACCTCACTGATGCCACGCTAATGGAACACTAATGATAGCTCAATCTCTCCCCACCTCCACAGCTCTTCCCCCAGCATCTCTGCTTCCCTCCCAGCATCTGGAGAGAGAGCTCTGCAGCACGGGAGAGGGAAGACTCAACCACACATGAGATGATGCTGCAGCAGCCAGACCTGTACACCCATTGAGGCAGGTCTCTTTAGCTTGGAGAAGAAGAGACTGAGGGGCAACCTCATTAATGTTTATAAATTTGTAAAGGGCGAGTGTCAGGAGGAAGGAGCCAGGCTCTTCTCAGTGACAGCCAATGACAGGACAAGGGGCAATGGGAGCAAGCTGGAACATAGGAGGTTCAATCTGAACATGAGGAAAAGCTTTTTTACTGTAAGGGTTACACAACACTGGACCAGGCTGCCCAGAGAGGTTGTGGAGTCTCCTCTGGAGACATTCAAGATCTGCCTGGACACGTTCCTGTGTGATCTACTCTAGGTGACCCTGCTCTGGCAGGGGTGTTGAACTGGATGATCTTTTGAGATGCCTTCCAACTCCTAATATTCTGTGATTCTGTGAGGTGCATGGGGCTGTGAGAAGGGAACCAGACCCCATTCCCACAGGCACCTGAAGTTCACTGCCTACAGTTTCGGCAAACTGCTGCCGAGCAGCTGATGGGTGCTATCTCACCCACCTGCAAGGACATGGCTCCTCAGGGAGCCTTGGGGACAGGGCTGCTGCCTGCTGCTTAGCTGGACATTGTTTCAGTGGCACTGCCATCCACAGTGCAGCCTTTTACCTGGCAAAGCAGTGCTGTCTAAATTAAGAAAGAGGTGGCACTATAGTACCTCCTACTCCAAGGGTTTGAGGGCACTTCCAATCTGCAAGCAGAGGAAGAGAAAATGAACCGGAGTCAAGCCAGGATGATGAGTGAAAGGTTTATACATTTAAGCTGGCCACAAGTTTGTTCAGCTCTCTCATGTTTAGTCCAGGAAGAGGACTCTTGCTATCCTGTTACAGATTTCCCAAGTCAATATGCCTGAGACAACTCAACATCTTGAGCCCACTTTGATTTGTTACGCCTAAGAGTTAACCAAGAAGGTGCAGCAGATACATGTCCTTTGTAACAACCTAACAGGGCACTCGCCATGCCTATGCATCTTTCATGGACCACAGGTTGAGTATGAAGCAGCAGCAGCGTCCCTTTACAACATTGGAGCTCTTCTGGGAGCACCATGGCAAAGCCCAGGGGAGGTCTCCAGCACTGCAGCAGCACAAAGGGAAGAGGTGCCCAGCATGGCAGCTGTGCTGTACTCAGCTCTCACACCAGGCTGATGCCCTCAGCACTTCTCTTTGCAAGGCCCTGGTAGCCATAACACATTGGTCCAGCTCGTCTGCTGTTTTTCCAGGCTCTGGTGGTCCTGTCTCTTCGTCAGTGAGGGCAGTGTCAGGTCCATAGCAGCTGCTCTGGACCCCATACTGACTCGGCTACACAGACAGCAAGAAAGCCTGGGCTCAAACACATGGGCAGGGCAAAGAAAAGAGGCAGTGGAGACACAGGTCAGAGCAGTCATACAAGATCAAGACCAGCAAGAAAGGGAAAGATAACTTTCCACATACTACTTTCCACCAGCCAGCCATCTCTTCCCTCTTCTTGTCCATGAGGCTCCCTAACAAATCATCTTGGTGTTTCACAATCTCACGTTACTACAACCCTGCACCTTCAGGACAGATGATATCCCCACTTTGGAAACATCAGGAGGTTAAGGACAGAATCCACAGATGTATTAAGTACCTTGGCTGTCACAAACATTAGGCTGTTGCCTAATCCAATGGGATCTAAGATTCCTTTCCCCCACATATGAAGGCTCTGTCTGCTCAGTTTTAGAGGCCGAAAATCTCTTGGTAAGCAACCTCAGACACTTCAGGACTCTGAAATCCTGAGGGATGAGGCAAATCCCCTGTCTAACCAAACAAAACACCTGAGAGCCACAAGGCATCTTTGTGGATCGTATTCAAAGAGCCTAATAGAAGTTTCCCCAGGAAACCCATGGTGGCGCAGACCCCAAGCCAGAACTCCCCATGTCCTTTGTAACTACCAAGGTACAGCTTTCTCCATGCTGTACTTCTGCAACCACACATCCAAAATTCACAGTGACTAAGCCAGCTCTCTGCCTAGATTTCTATCCAGAATGGAAATCTAGAGAATTAGTATCTCTCGGCCATCAGCTAGCTGTGGCAGCACATCACTGTCCCCATGCCCCAGTGGATTTCTTCCATGTCAGCTGCAGTACATGGCTTTGCACACTCTGGGCTAGCAACACATCTTAAAACAACAGAAAAACAATTTGCATTTTTTGCTAGGAGGAATACACTGCCACCCATGCCCTGGATAAGGGGTGTAAGTTCTTCACCCTAGAGGAGAGAAACTCTCCCAAAGCAGTTCCTGCAGGTCAAGAAGCCTGAGACCTGTAGAGAATGAAACCTGATGAAGCCAAAAATAACCTGATGCTCAGGCAGTAAAAACAATTAGCACCCAGCCACCACAGCAGCATAATGTGGCTGCTGCCGCTCAGTCTGGCACAGTCTGTACACCTAAGCAGCAGAGATACTTCAGATTTCTCACCTGTAACAAGCCAGATACAACAGGGGACTCCTTTCCCACATCAACACCAGCCCTTTCAGTACAGAAGGCTCTTTGTATCACCAACAGGAAATAGCTCTTGCCAGGGATTCACTCCCAGCTCTGCCACAGCCTTTACAGAAGGCTCTTTGTATCACCAACAGGAAACAGCTCTTGCCAAGGATTCACTCCCAGCTCTGCCACAGCCTCGTTGCTGCCTTAAGCAACTCCAACAGGCAAAGGGACTTTGTGTCCTCCCTAGGGAAAACCATCAACAGTAGATCAAAAGTAGATCTCCTGCCCCTACACACAATGAAAACTCAAAGTAAAATCCCTAAGTCAGGGAGTATCTTCACTGGGTGCCTCCAGGTCACCTCCTGCAGCCAGACCATAGGAAACCTCAAAACCTAAACCACCTGTGATCCACGAGGAGCCGCCTCAGGCATGTCCAAAGCTCACCCTGCAGGTTAGACATGCCCCATGGCCAGACACAGCTCGATGCCCTCCAATGCTGTTTGTGAGCAGTGCAAGTTGGTGACACCCTGTGCCTAATGCAGCTCCAACAACCATGAATGCAGCGGATGTGGCCAGCATCACCACTCAGCAGGGGACAATGTACTAGGGAGGTAAGAGTTAATTTGTGTTACTTACCTTGTTCCTGCTGCAGGCACAAAAGGACATCCAAAGCTTGCTCAGCCCGTCCCACACACCCTGAACTCTCTTCTCTGCCTGCTTTAGGGCTGCATTCCCTGGGCAGGCTCAGCCCCTGCACCCTCCTCCACACATCAGTTCGCCAGCAGCCCTGGCTCTCCTGCTGCCCCCAGTCACTGCAGCTCCTGCCCACAAGCTCTCTGTGGCCATAAAAACATCCTGCTCCAAGATGCACTATGACCAGGCACCAAGTCATACCATCTGGGAGGTATGGCCTAGCTCAAGGGTTTTATTGCCCATACGTTTCAAATT
The DNA here is from genome assembly GCF_000695765.1 of Mesitornis unicolor. Taxonomy (NCBI): domain Eukaryota; kingdom Metazoa; phylum Chordata; class Aves; order Mesitornithiformes; family Mesitornithidae; genus Mesitornis; species Mesitornis unicolor. The sequence goes on along the minus strand of NW_010177874.1, from coordinate 5,909 downwards.
TCCTTTTGCAGAGAGCACAGGCAAGCTTTTTTCCATGTCACAGGACGTGTTGCATAGTAATCAAAAGCTGCAAAGTGCTCAGTTTTCCCAGAACAAGATACAAAAGCCCTGTTGCTCTACCAGTTTCTCAAACAGGAGCTATAATTACACACAGCGACCACACTCCAGCAAGGCCTGCTAACCACCACCTGCAGCAACGCGCCAACCCTTCACCGCAAGGCAGCGTGCCTGGGCCCCAGCTCAGGGGAGCAATGTTTGGTTCCCTCTGCAGCAGCTGGCAGGGCAGCCTGCGACACACCAAAAACACTTGGTCAGGCACCTTACATGGCTGCGGCCACCAGCACACATGACACCCCACAGGTGCCTGGTTTGGACACTTGGCCCCACCGCAGCCCCACTGCATGTGGCTCTGTGGGCTCCCAACATGGGGGACAAAGAGGCTTCAAGTTTCGTCCGCCACATGCATGCACACACCTCCTCCAAGTACCCCTCCATGGTCACATTAGCCAGCTTTCTCAAGGAGCCCACTCCTTGCTCCATCCCAGTCTCAGCTCACACCCAGCACCCAGCCCCTTGCCTTCACCTGGATGGCCATCACCGAGCATTCAAATTTCCCAGGGAGCTGGGAGGATGGAGAGGGAAATAAGACATATTGGGATTGGGTGCTGTTTTTCTTTAAGGGTATTAAAAGAGAAGAACTCCTCTTTGATTTTCCAGCTGCCTTAGACAGGTGTTTGTGGGAGACAGTCCCAGAAGCTTGACAGGCCATCTGTCCCGCAGATGATTTCTACAGGGATACATTAGAAGGAAAAATAAAACCTACATGTGCACACACAAATGAAAAAACTTCACTAAAACCTGAGTAAATAAACCCTTACTACCGGAAAAGAACAGCTCTAAAGAGCCAGGAGAGCCCTGCAACCAAACAGCATAATAAAGGTCAGTTTTACAGAAAATCTGATGAAACTCAATTTTTCATCTCCTCTGCCTCACACCTGAGGAATGACACAGGCTCAGAGAAACTCTATGGAAAGTAACCCTGGAAGCAGGGAGAAGCCCAGACACACGCTGCTTACCCACCACTGAATACGGGACCATCACACTAAAAGGGGGCTTCTGGCACTTCTTCCCTCAATGATCTCAAACCTCCTCAGATTTTCTTTCCACTGTGCCCCCAAACACTTGACAATTTTTACTCTCAAACTCTCCAGGAAGCTGATGCCCTTTATTCCCAACAATCCTCCAGCTCTGTCCCTTTCCAGAATTCAAAAGGAAATTGTAAAATATACAATCTGGGAGATTCGGTCACCTCAGCCCCACATGAGCACAGCATCCTTCTGTATACCACCACTGAGATGGTGATTTCAAAGCCATTCTTGATGGATTCACTCCCAAAAGAAGAGGAACTATATCCTCAGCAACATTATTTCTTTATCTGCAGTACAGTAATTTACCCAGCACAATGCAACTACCACAATTTATAAACTACCAACATGTCTACAACCATGACATGGAAGATGAAATTAATAAGGTCGTGCCACTCCAGCACCCCAAAAGCAGGTTCTTGACTCGTTGCATGCATGGATTTGCAGCCCCATCCTGAGAACAGCTGCTGCAGGACATCCCAGCACCATCAGATTATTTTCTTCCATTTTTGTAGAAAACAAAGGGTTCCTCTTCTCCCATAGTCTGTCATGATATGACCAGATGTGCAGTCTAGGCACACACAAAGCGGAGAAAAAAGGGCAGACGAATAAATTTGCATTAAGCAGGGAGACTGCCTTTTGGTCTAGCTAGGATATTTCCTGAGTTCCAGGCACACAGGCACTCACAGGACTCATGCATCTTATTGTGCAAGCAATCTAATTTGCCTGTGCAACAGAGAGGTCCTGTAAATCAGGCCTGATATGAAATGGCCTGAGTGACCATCAGCCAACAGCTGAGTTGTCACTAACCCTACATTATAGATTATTTCCCATATTGCATGGTCATATCCACATCCTGTAAGAGCATGTTATTTATATAAATATATATAATTTATAACTAATAATAAATTATATTTAAATAAATCAAGTATATATAATTTTTCTATAAATATACAAATAAAAGCTACGGTTTGATTTGTGTAGACTTTGGATCCTGCTGCACAGTGACGATCGCTTGAGACTAGTTAGTAAAGATATTTTAGGCTGCCAGAACAGACAAGTATTTTGGCATTCACCTATATTTTATTGTCAGGGGAAAGGGGAGCCACGGGGAGCAGTTTGTCCCAGCCTCCCTCCTGGGAGATGTCTGCCAGGGCCTTGAATCCTGCTCCTACATCAACCATTTACTGTGCTAGAGACTGATACCACCTTTCATCTCTCGGCCCTAGACTATGATTCTACGGGCCCACTACTGCAGCATGGGAACATATTCTCACTTCCTCCCTAAACAATTTGCCAATATGAAGCTCTGCTTGCTTGCACGCAATTACAACTCCAGGTTTATTGCTCCCTCGTGGCTCCTTAGACTTGAAATAAGCACAGACATACAGACGGGCTCAGGGAGTTGCTTAGCAGAAGGCCTCCCAACAAAACACAGACTTCAAAGACTTGGTAGCCTATCCCCCAGTGGCAAAAATCTCCCTCTGACACCTTAGTGGTTTCTATAGCAACAGGTTAATGCTAAAAATGTTAGATGCAAAATTCCCCATGTTGGGCAAACAGGAGATAGGAAGATGTATTTAGAAGAGGGGAACTTCTAAATAGCTGCTGACAGAGCTAGCACAAGTTGGTGGCAAACCACCTCAAAAGAGATGTCTGGCCAGTGAGGCAGTGCACGGTGCATGGGGGACGTGTCTGTGGAGCACCAGCCTGCAGCATCCTCCAGAACTGCAGCATCCCCCAGAAAGAGAAGGAGCCACAAGTATCACATCGATGCATTTGGAAGTGAAGCCAACTGTTTTCAGGAACAAAATTTCAGTCCAGCACACAGAATCACAAGCCTGAAAGCTAAAATACTATATTATAGGTTTGGCACTGCTGCTGCCCCTCCATGAAGCTAAGACCAGGTCATTTAACCTCTCAGACCTCAGTTTTCCCAGTTGTATATGAAAAGTAAACCTACAGCTCAAGTTCACATGGCTTATGCTCTGCAGGTACAACATTTCAAAGGCAACTGCCCAGGCTGTACCCCACCAGTGCTGACTGCCTGCTTGTGATGCTGAGGAAGGCTACGCACTCCCGTGCAACACTGGGTTCATTACACACAACGTGTCAGAGGCAGAAATACCTCTCCTGGACTGAGTAGCAACCAGCTTAGTATGAAAACAATTTTTTCTATCTGTCCTCATTTCCTTCTGGCAGGAGGAAGCACTGTGGAAACCCTGAGGTGAACCTCACATCAATATCACTTTCACACAGGCCAGAAGCTCTCAGAAGATCCTCCTGGTCAGATTAAACCCATATACATAAAACCAAAGCAGCCTCAGCTGAGTGCAGTGCTGCACAGGGGAGAAAGGCAGAGGGGAGCCCAGTGCACTACCAAGATGAGATCACTTTTGTCAGTGTGGTTTTCAGGTCAAACAGCCCTGAAGAACCCACAGGCTTTTCCTCACAAATGCTGCACCCACCCACACCCCCCAGGAGCTGATACAAACCTGACTTTGCTTTTATTTGCTGCTGAGTCAGGGAAAAAGACTCTGTGCATGCATGCAAGTATGTGTATGTTTGTTTATGCATGAGCTGTCAACCCCCAAATTAAGCACAGATCAACAAGGGTCTCTGAATTCTCTGACTGTGAAGTGCGTGACATTTAATCTCAACCTTCCTTTTAGATTTCATAATGTGCATTATCAGCAATGGGTATTCAGCACACAAGTACCCTTTAGAAAGCTTTCACCAGAAAAAGGAAATAATATAAAGAAGATTGAAAGAGACAATGCCTCTGATGCATGAGAGCTTCTCCGGCTTCCACAAAAGGCCAGCGTAGCCAGTATAGCACTTCAGAGGTGGAGAGAGTGGGACTCAGAAGCATCAAATATAGCATGAACCTATACCTTTCCTCACCTTCCTCTTTTTGGCTCCCTGGGAAACAGGCAGGGTGAGCCATCTCCCAGACGTGCCTGTTTTAGGGCAGGATGCATCATCTGCAATGGCTTACCTCTTTCCATAGATCACAGGAGGAGCCTGAAAGATCAGTGAGTCTAGGTTTTTGATTGCTCATATATGGATGATCAAGACAAATTCTTGATCCTTGCAGTCAACTTGTCACTACCTAATAATAGGCAAATACTGTCTTACTTTTGCCCATCTCACAGCATTGGGAGATCCCAAATCACATTTTGGGATTATAAAAAAAAATAGACAACCACCTGCGAGGAAAGGGATTCCTTTCTCTTCTGCTGGGCATAGAGAAGCTATGTCCTAAGCAGACCTTCTCTTATTAGTTACAGCCACAGAAGACACACATCAGCCTAACAAACTAAAGCAAGATTTCTCTTTCCATAGCAGGGAGGAGACAAAGGGGTGGATGCCAGAGCATAGCGTCAACAGCCTTAGTGATGGGGGATATCTGAGAAGAACTGAGAGGTCCCACAGTCAGGGACCTCTTTCCCCATCTCTCCTGGTACATGTGAGAGAAGCCTTAAGAAAGAAAGGATAAAGATGCTACTGACTAGTCCTTCTCCTTGCCAAATTACACACTGACTCCCTATCTTTGTTTCACTCCTCTACACAGGGACAAGGATGCAACGGGGACAACTGGGAAGCTAAGTGCAAGCAGCATTGACACTGATCAATCAGGGTCTCAAGTAACCACTGAGTTGCCAGATGTCCCATTTCTACTGTCAAGGGTTGTTTAAGGATCTTCCCTTCTTGCTACAATGTTAAGTCTCAGACACTTGGATACAACAAGCTACAGTAATATCAGCATCATACAACAGCAATGTGTGTGTATAGACAAAGTGCTTTGCCATGTGTATGTGTGTATATGTTGACAGGGTCGCAATTACGACGAGAAAACTTATCTATGTTGCAGATAATCAAGCACTTCTTTATTGCAGCTCTGGGAAGACACAGAGGATAGCTCCTCTAATTGTGCTCCGAAGTCAATACATTTTCACAGCCCATTTATACATCTTCAACAAAGAGATAGTACAAAATTATAAGAGCATGCATAAAATGTTCGCTTTTTAATTTGCCCTTTACCTTGATTGGTTCATCACTACCATAATATTTCATACAAGACATTGAATTACTTCAAAAGCTTACCCCTACATAATTTTGACCTAGAGAGAAAAGTTATGGCCTGTTCTTATGGTTGTCTAATCACAAATACTATCCTTCATGTTATTGCTTAATTCTTATCACAACTATTCTTCTCTTGAGCATGGTATATACCTTCTCTAAGTACTTGTACACATATATCTTACAGTTTTTTAACTTTGCAGTTTAAACAAATACCTATTCTAACTACTTAATCAATCAACCTACTTTAACTACCTTAATCAAAGTGTTCTTTTTAACTCTACAGCTTAAGCAAATACCTACTTTAATCAATCAGCATGTTCTCTTGACTGCAACATATATATACATCTCTATCAGCAAGCAGATAGCACAGCCTCCTGCTCAGAAGAGCTCACGACATAGAAGTGTCAGGTTTTAGTCAACACCTTCCCCATTACCTTACCTGCAATGTCATTCCCTGCAGCAGTGGCTCTAGGGACTGCAGGCTGGACTCTCCTATGTTCTTTGCAAGCACCAATGAAAGGCACTTGGTTTGCATGGTGATGTGGAGCAGGGAATAAATTGACTGGAGGAGATAACCTCAACTGCTTTATCATTCCTCCATCCATCAACCCTCAATGCATCCTACTTCACAGAATCACAGAATATTCAGAGTCGGAAGGGACCTCGAAAGCTCATCCA
>NW_010177873.1:0-793 GCF_000695765.1 Mesitornis unicolor | reverse complement strand
CTTTCATTCCTAGCCTCGTTCCTGTGTGACTAAGAGTCGAACGTTTTCCAAATTGATACCAGGCTCTGGGCAGCTCCAGAGAATGACTTGTGGCAAACGTTAGCTTCCAAGGGAAGCAAAGCAGCCAAAAATCCCAGGCTTTGTTGGGCTACAAATTGGCTTAACAGGAAAGACAAGAGCCAGCAACAGTCTTCAGTCCTAGCATCTTTGGTGTGGGAGACGAGCTTGACCGTTTCCGTTTGAGAGAAAGCTCCTACTAGCAGCCACGAAAATAGAGGTGAATGTGGACAAGATATCTAAGCATGGAACTTTAGAGAACAAAGCTTTTTTGGCTACATGTGGAGTGCTGGCTCTCCCAGCGCGGCCATGATCTTGTGGATGTGATCAACCCAGCGTGCGAATAAGGCTCATCTGCAACTTTAAGGAAGATAAGAGCCGGACTCCCTAACCGCAAGTAGGCGTACCGTCCATACGTCAGGACGCATGGACAGCAACCAATTAGTTATATGTATTCGCTGCGTGCTTTGCTCGTGACTATCTCGTGACTAAAACCGAGATTATAAAAGCTGTGTAACTCTGCCAAATAAAGGAGAACGACCATACTCATATTGAGAATACCTCGTTCCTCCGGGTAGTGTTCCTCCCACTCCCACACACTCCTCCCAACAGCTACAGAAGCACATCGCATGGAAGGAGAAATCAAGCAACAGCTTTCAGTTCTAGTCCCTTTCTCGTGTGATTTAGTGTCGAACGTTTGCCATGCTTAAATCAGCTTCTCGCCAGCTCCTGAGAA
>NW_010177872.1:1919-2800 GCF_000695765.1 Mesitornis unicolor | reverse complement strand
TTATTAATCTTGCTTTTTCATCATTTTGGGGTCAAATTTAAAGTTCCTTGACATGTCTGCTATTTTTGAATTTAACGCACTGTAAAAGAAACTTTTCCACCTTTTTAGGCTTTTGTGTCTGATATTGGCGCTTTTGCTACATACATTGACAGTTTTGGAGTTTGTAGGCACAAGTGCTGAGATTTGTACTTTTATTTTAAACTTTTAAAGCTTTTCACGCGTTTAAGCTTATTATTCTTGCTTTTCCATCATTTTTGATACAATTTAAGAGTTTCTTGTCACATCTGCTGCTTTTTGACTTTAGCACTTTAAAAAGGAACTTTTTCAGCATTTTGACGTTTCTGGCTGATATTGAGGCTTTTGCTACATATTGTTTAGACTTAAGAGTTTCTAGGCACAAGTGCTGAGTTTTGTGTTTTGCTCCTTATTGTAAACTTTTTCAGTTGTATAAGCATTTGCTGTGGTTATTCTCGTTTCTCCATCATTTTGAAAGCAAATTAAAAGTTTCTTGACATGTCTCTTACTTTTGAATTTAGCACATTGTAAAAGAAACCTTTTCACCTCTTTGGCTTTTCTAGCTTATATTAGGTTTTAAGCTACTTATCTTGGCAATTTTAGAGATCGTAGGCGAAAGTACAGAGCTTTGTGGGTAATTTCTCTATTATTTGGTACTTTCTGAGCTTTTTTAGTTCTTGTGGCTGAAAGAGGGATTTTACTACATATAGTGGTAACTTCAGAGTTTCTAGGCATACATTTTCCTTTGTTTTTATCCTTATTTTTGGCTCCCACGAACAGTCACGAAAATTGGAGGCGAACGTTTATGAGATAACTGAACACAGAATGGCACAGCATGAAGCTTTGTTTGATTATAGAAGCACTTC
>NW_010177872.1:0-366 GCF_000695765.1 Mesitornis unicolor | reverse complement strand
GTGGACAGCTCCAGAGAAAGCCTAGTGGCAAACGTTGGCTTCCCAGGGAAGCAAGAAATCCCTGAGACAAAAGCTTTGTGATGCTACAAATTGGCTTAATAGAAAAGACAAGAGCCAGCAACAGTCTTCAGTCCTAGCATGTTTGGTGTGGGAGAAGAGCTTGACCGATTCCATTGCAGAGAAGGCTCCTACTAGTAGCCACGATAATTGGAGGGGAACAAGGAATAGTGAGCCAAACTCGGATTGGCACAGTCCAAAGCTTTGTTTGGATATATAGAAGCGCTTTGCATGGAAGGAGAAATCTAGCAAGAGCTTTCAGTCCTAACCTCTTTCTGGTGTGAGTTAGAGTCAAACGTTTGCCATATT
>NW_010177871.1:0-2265 GCF_000695765.1 Mesitornis unicolor | reverse complement strand
CTGCAGCGTCCATGGGGTTGTTGTGACCCAACAACCAAGGGCAGGACCCGGCACTTGGCCTTGTTGAAGCTCACACAATTGGCCTCAGCCATCGATCCAGCCTGGCCAGGTCCCTCTGCAGAGCCTTCCTACCCTCAGGCAGATCAACACTGCCACCCAGCTCAGTGTCATCTGCAAACTGACTGAGGGAGCACTCAATGCCCTCATCCAGGTCATTGATAAAGATGTTAAACAGATGTGGCCTCAGTACTGAGCCCTGGGGAACACCACTTGTGGCAGGCCACCAGTTGGATTTGACTCCATTCACCACAACTCCCTGTGATCCCATCCAGCCAGTTTTTAACCCAGCAAAGCGTGTGCCCGTCCAAGCCATGCCCAGCAGCTTCTTCAGGAGGATGCTGCGGGAGATGGTGTCAGAGGCCTTACCAAAGTCCAGGTAGACAACGTCCACAGCCTTTCCCTTATGCACTCACCTTGTTATAGAAGGAATCATTCTTACAGCGTGTTCTGGACAGCACCATCATTGTGCGATGGAGCCACACTCTCACACACAGGGATAACGTTCATTTTCCAGGCCTCTGCTCTACAAATATTAGCTTATTCTGAAACAGTGTCACCGTGGTGAGTTGATTTGTACATTATTTCTGAACCCTATGATGTACCTTGTTCTTGTTTACACAAGATGTTGATGTTTTTTATTTTCTCAAATTCCTTTTTCCTATCGTAAAATATTTATTTGAAAATAAAAAAATATATGGAGAACATAATTGTGGAGAGCAACTCAATATACTGCCAACATTCAAAAGCTAAGAATGTGCACCTGTGTCATCACCATACAGTGCAACGCTACTTTCTGCATGGTATGTTTAATGTGATGTAAGGTTTAATTTCAACACAGAATTTTTACTGTGGCTACCTTAGTTTTCCCCAGATGTAGAATAGCATCTTGGAAAAAATAAACAGCGTCATGGTTTTTTTTAAACAGGTCTTTAATAGGGTCAAGGATTTCATAAATATCCTTGGGAGATCAACACGAGTGGCTGCAGAGAGTGAATTGATGTGTCTGTCTTAGCGTGAAGGTAAGCACAGTGCAGCCATATGCTGACTTCTTATCTCCACTACTCCAGGCTGCATCTCCTGTGAACTGGTAGTCTGTTCTGACACTCTGCTCAAACATCCCTCTTGATCTTAAGCTCCAAGAGGGCTGTGTGATGATGTAGTCTGACACAAAGTTTCACTTACTGGTACCTGCCTCCAGCACAATAATTTCTGCTTGAACTGGATCTAGAGACACTGCAGACTGATTTAAAGATGCTACATGGCAGAGTATCTGCCAGCTCTGAAGGCTGTGGTTAACTGCTGTCCTGGCTAAACACTGATTTCTCATCTCCAGCTGCTGGATCTTGCTCGATTAGCACGACTGAGGCCTAACAAATCCACCAAACTCTTGTTCTGCATGCAGCCTCAAAACAGCCTGATCCTACCTCTCTGAGGAGGAAGTTGATGAATTAATGAGCACCCTCCAGGCCGGGATAATATCTTAGCCTTCATGTACAGACTTCTTAACTCAGAATTTGTCCTACCTTTAGCTGAGAATTTATCTCAGGTCACCAACAATTACTCTAAATCAACTACCTGACTGTATGTATAGCTTCGGGTTTTAAAATGCATCCCCAGGCATCTGGCAGGATGAAAACAAGCTTGAGGGCAGGGGGAGAGCAGAGGCGGCAGCCACCATGAGCTCAGGGTTGTCAGCTGAAGGCGATCTGCCGGAGATGTTGAGTTGCATGTGTGGGAAGAGCTCAAAAATAGCACTCGTTTAAAAATCCTGGGATGTTAAAGCAGCCTTCTGGGGCCTCGCTCCCTGTTTGGCTCTGGCGGTCCTGGTGTTCCAGCACCAGGGTGTTCACCCTTGAGTGGCAAAATGGGAACGACAGAGTCACAGCGTGGTTTGGGTTGAAGGGACCTCACAGCCCCCCCAGTCCAACCCCCATGGGCAGGGACACCTCCACCAGCCCAGGCTGCTCCAAGCCCCGTCCAACCTGGCCTTGGGCACTGCCAGGGAGGGGGCACCCACAGCTTCTCTGGGCAACCTGGGCCAGGGCCTCGCCACCTCACAGGGAGGGATTTCTGCCCAATATCCAGTCTAAATCTCCCCTTTACAGTTTAAAGCCATTCCCCCTTGCCCTATCACTCCATGGCGTTGTAAAAAGCCTCTCCCTGACTTTCTTGTGTCCAGCACTTCGTGACCAATCTGCCCACGCC
>NW_010177870.1:66594-68871 GCF_000695765.1 Mesitornis unicolor | reverse complement strand
GCCAGCTTCTCCAGGAGGATGCTGTGGGAGCAGCATCCTCCTGGATCCTACTTACCTTACCTACCTTACTTACCTACTTACCATCCTACTTACCTTTTAGTAAGGTCAAAGGCCTTACTAAAATCCAGGTAGACAGTATCGACAGCCTTCCCCTCATCCACCAAGCAGGTCACCTCATCATAAAAAGAGATAAGATTAGTCAAGCAAGACCTGCCCTTCCTGAACCCATGCTGGCTGGGCCTGATCACTTGGTTGTCCTGCATGTGACGTGTGATGGCACTCAGGATGATTTGTTCCATCACCTTCCCTGGCACCAAGGTCAGACTGACAGCTCTGTAGTTCCCTGAGTCTTCCTTCCAGCCCTTCTTGTAGATGGGATTTAGAAATGTGGAAATTTTTTGAGACCAAAACACTTTCATCACTGTGTTCAGTGCAAGACTGACCAATTCCAGACAGGACTGGGAGTTGATAAGCACCTCTGGGGACAAAAAGGAAACCATGTGATGGACCTCTTTAGAGCAAAGCTCAATCTGAAATTACTTGAAAATAAGAAAACTGTACTGTCTACTTCTTCTAAGCTTCTGTGGGTATGTGTGGCAAATATGAAAGTTTTACTTCTTTCTTTCTCCCTGTTTAAGGCAATACTCTGCAATATTATAGTTGTTTGCACCATATACTTACCAAACCTGTCATAATGCTAATTGGTTTTAAATTGTGCTCATTCACTGTAGTACACATTATTGCTGTTAGATTATTTTCTGAGGCTCTGTTCATCTCTGCACAAGCTTCACCAAGTAGCGATTTTATGGCTTCAGATTACATGAGTGAGATCTATTGTCTTTTAGGCTGCTTTACATATTTTTTTGCTAAATGTTACAGGTCACTTGGTTTTCTTTGCCTGGGAGATCCCTTTGCATGGACAAGAGAGCCATTAGAAGTAGCAGAGCATGCAAGTTAATTATTCAATATACAATCTTGATAACTTGGCTACTGTTTTGTACTACGTTTACTTGTAATTTGTGAGTTTCCTTGGAGAAGCACTTAGCCATGTTGAATTGTTACTAACTGGAAGCTTCAAGTGTGGAGTATGAAATGGGGCACAGTATTTGCGTTTTGCTAAGTATGTATTTCCATACATGGTTTTCACAACTCCAGATTGGGGGAATTCAATTACAGTTTAAAAGCATCTCTTTAGTAAAAACCATTAAAACTGATTCTAGAGAGGTTCTTAGAAATCCCATCAAGACTGAAGAATTGAAGTCTGAGTGGAGAAGAACACAGCTTAAACGTAGCATGTGCTACATCTCTGTTGGTATCATGGTAGCTATTCTCTGGCTGAACAGTACTACATGGGAACAAAAAAATTTGTCTCAACATCAGCAAAAATTATCAAATTATCCTTGTCTTAAAACTGTAATAGGCTATTTGTACCGCTTGTGTTTGCTGCCGTTTTCCCTGGAAATGGGATATTGCTGTTTCTGTGAGAACTTGTGTGGGACGTGGTTCAATTCATGCATGCTGGCTTTGCATTTCTGGCAGGTACAGACCATTCTGTAGGTGACTGCTCATTCTATAATGATCTTTAATGCCCTGATGAGATCACATCTTTCTTGTTCAGGAAATATGGGAGTAGAGCCAGCTCTGACCTGGGCCATACCCCCATCTGAAACCAATGGGACAGTTGGGTTTTAAATGAGGACAGAATTTGGCCTGAGTTCTGTGTGCTTTGGAGCAGAGGAAACCAAGAAGTGATCTCATCAGATATAAAACCTGTAAAATACACTCAGAGTTCAAGAATGGTACCTTTGAAAAAAAGTATTTAACCTAATCTTAGGACCTTAGGACTTTATAGGCAGGGTCTGAGTAAATTAATTAGTGAGACTTCATAAAGACTCTTGCTTAATATTTATTTTCAGGTGCACCCTGAAAGAACCTGTGGGTGCTGAAACCTGTTTTATGATTGATTAGTAGATTGGCCCAAAAATCTCTGTAAGACTGCAGATTAGCAATATTTTTATTTTAGTCTCTTCCCAGAGACAGACCAGCCCAAGTGTGGAAAAGTGGAAAGTCTGAGTGGTAAAATCACAACTGTGCCAACTAGTTCTTGTTGCCGCTCTCTCTTCCCCTTTCTCAACTACTATAAATCATCACTTCCTCTACTACTGCACTATCCCAGGTTACTGTGTCACTTAAAACTATTTCTCTAGAGTCAGAGAGTTTTTTACCTTGAGCAAGCTTGGAGTTATCCACCCTTATCCCCCTGCCCAAACATAAATT
>NW_010177870.1:0-66563 GCF_000695765.1 Mesitornis unicolor | reverse complement strand
CTACAAAATCCGTATTATTTTCAGCAAGAGTTTTCCACTAGGGAAGTGTTAAAAAAAAAACCACAACAAAATCAAAAACAAAAACCAAAGCACCCACCCAAAACCAACCAACCAAACAAAAACCACAACAAACCACAACTTCAGCTGCCTTATTTGATGAACATTAGTCTTTTTTTTTTTTCTTCTTCTACATGGATAAATGGGAAAATTGACAGGATCCTGTAGGTCAAACTGTTTCCATCCTGGGACAGCAAGAAAAGCTGAATTCTGAGGTGATAGAGCTATACGCTTCTTTGTCATGATTTGCTTATAAGGCTCTTGACAAAATTCTTGTCGGTTTGGGTGTTTTGGTTTGGGGTTTTTCCCTTTCTGAATAATTTTGGGGTTTGTGTGCTGTTTTTGACTGGTTTAAGTGAAGTGCTCATGGAAGCAATATAACAGTGATAACCAAATGAAGTGTCTAAATGGATCTCTGGTGTCAACCACAGCTATTACAGAGTTGGGATAAGCCAGAAAGCAAAGCTGTTCCAGTGCAGCTCTCAGCTGGAGTTGATGTCCATGAAGAAGATGGAAAGCAATGCCCCCTTCGTACCTTGGACTAGCTAAAGAGCGCTGGCGGCACTCCAGTCCTTGTTCCCTCCTCCTTTCCCTGCCAGAGGCAGGAGAGCAATAGTAAACACTGCCAGATGTGGAGACATCCTGCTGTGTGCTTGTGTCCAGGACTGGTGATTAGGCAGCCTCCCTGGACCCTTCCCAAACCACCAACTGCGCAGAAACTTGCCAAACCATGACAGACACAGTTTAAGTAGTTCAATAGCATCAACCTAGGCCTCTTGGCTGCTGGGTGGAAGATGGTTTCACATGGTAGTTTTGTAATTTTAGCACACTTCGTGTTTTTTGTGGGTGAGTTTTTTGTGTGTGTGTGTTTGTGTTTGGTTTGGTTTGTTTTTAAAAAAAGCTTTCTACATCCCAAACCTTAAGATTGGTGTAGTCTGTAGGTCAGGTGAGGAAAAGCATCACAAACAATAGCTGTCCTGAGTAAAGAAACTATTAGGTTTATTTCTATTGTTGCTTTTTTCCAGCATCTGGAAGCTGTCACCACACCTGAAACTGCAGGGACAAGAGAAATCTAAGCATCTTCCCAAGATGCCATGTCTCTCCCTTTCCAACTTGTTTCTTGTCTGCTGGGCAGAAAGGAATCCCTAATAGGATTGCTCTTGCCCTGGAGAAGTGGTCTATATGAGGTGAACTCCCTGAGCACTCTTCTGACTGCTCCAAGGTTGAGATTTCTCCTCAAGAAAGTATTTTCTCTTCCTATCATTATATAATTCAGTTCATTGTGTTAATCCTGGCTTCAGTGATAAGTGTTATATCTTGCCTGGAGCACTGGAATTCCTAAGTTGCTGATGTATTTCTCATCTTGCAGGCTACCTTCCAGACCTTGAGTTTTAACATTCACTTGCTGAGGAGTAGGAATTTTCCCTCTCTTGATATCTGCACTACTGTCTTACAAAGAAATCTCTGCCTGTAAAAAGAAGATTAGGTGTGACTCTGTTGCCTGGCATTTTATGACCTCAACAGTACCAAGAAATACTTGCTGATGTAATAACAATGGCAATAAGCTTTAAAGCACTATAAAAGTATAAAAGATGCAGCACTTGGCAAGACCTGCTTAGCTTTAGCATGTCCAAGATATGAAGACGCAGACAGAGCTGTTATTTCTGTGAAGGTAAAGTATTCCTGGGAAGCCCAGTCACCTCCACATATCAAAGCCTCTGTACTCTCATTAGAAGTCTTATTTTATTTTTTTTTCTGCAGGGCTGGCATTAAGTGTTTTCTTGAGTGCCCGTTTGCCTGTGCTTAGTGTGAGTGTGTGTTTGAATGATGCATTGCACATACCCAGTTTGGAGAATATTCTTGCTCGTTATTACAGTAGAGTTCTTTTCCACAGTTTTGTAAGTGCTCTTCAGTAATTGCTGCTCCGTATCTTGGGTCAAAGTGTTCTCCTAGTCAAAGGAGCAAGTATTACATTCCTCACTTAGCTTTCCAAGGTTTCTGTTTCTGGCAAGCAGCTGGTCTACACAGTCTCTCTGGAGTTGTAGCCTTCATTCTCCCAGAAAACAGCATTGAGTGTTGTCTCAATGTGAGTCTGCACAAGGCAGAGCAATCCAAGTGCCAAACAGAATTGGTTTGATTATCAAAAAAAGTAAGGAAACACGCCCAGCAGCAAAGCCCCCTAGCTTAAAGACAGGCAGTGGTTTCTCAAAAGTGTCCCAGAAGTGCTCTGTAACACAATGGAGTGTTGCACACTACAGTAGCACAGCCGAAGCTCATTGCCTGTTTTCCTAAGCAAGCAAGGTGACAGTACTGTTGCAACTGTCCTGTGTCATGCCTGGGTCCTCAGGCCCACCAGCAGACTGTGAGAGGGCAGTTCTGAGTGCTGGCCCAGGGCAATTTCCATACCAGGCAGCGTTTCATTTTTCTGATGTGGAAACTCATTCTGTAAGAAGCAGAGCAGGACAGCTGGCCTGCTGTCCACAGAAGGCCAAGGAGGATCTCTGGTGATGGGACATAAGTTAGCTGGCAGCCCGCCGAGGAGAAGCTGCTTTCGTATTGCCAATCTGTAGTTCATTACCAATCTTCTGTATAGTCCAGTCCCTGAGATGGAAGCTAATGTTTGAGCAGTAAAAATAAAGGAAAAAAAAATCTCATTTTATATGATGCATTACAGATATTATACCATAATAACTCAGGATAGACATTTTTCTTATGATTGTTATTTTTATATTGATTATAATCTGATTTTTACCAATTTAAAAAAGCTCAATGGCTGAAGCTGTAACAGTAAATAAACCTGCCTATAAAACACCTGATTGGTCTTAGTGATAACATCCAAACTCTGCATAGACAGGCAACACACTTAGATATCAGCAAATCTGTTTTAACATAAATTGTTTGCTAATGTGGCTTTATATTTCTGGAAGCAAGAATCATTTCCAATAGTATTGCCCTTGATTTGAACACTTAACAGTTATGGTGATGTCTTTGCCTGTGCTCCCCATTTTAGGCCAAGTGTTTCAGCTTTCTTTGTAGTATAAGCGAGAGGTCTACCTCATGCAAAAATCTACTTGCCCTGACTGCTTTCTATCTTGAACTCTCCTTAAGCTATGCCTTTGTAGAGCAATGCCACTAACATGAGCTTATTTATAGCTTGCTCAAAGGAACAAGGTATGCTTACTCTGTTAGGAAAAACCTGTTAAAATTCCAGGCACTTCATACTTTTGGCTCTTTTGCACATCCCTTCATCCTTGTCTTTGCCCCCTATTAATTGATGTGCTATTGAAATTGGTAAAGATTTTATTTTTTCCTATCTCTGAGTTCACCCTCAGGCCAAAGGAAAATTATTATTTTTTCCCTTTCAAGAAAGAGAAGGGGCATATTGCACAGAATGTCAAGAATACACTTTCTGTGCATTACATGGATAGTGAAATCCATAGTATGAAAACAATCTAAAGTCACCTTTTTATTGGTCAGCTTTGCTTCTGATGCTCATTCAGTTTGACTAAATATGGGGGGCTCATACTGGACATCTGAATGGGGTTAAATTAATTGTATGACTAGCTTGCTCTTAATCCTGTTTTTCAAAAGGTCCCCAAATCCAGCAGCTCAGCAGCGGTGTAGTTTGTGTATGTAAATGATGAACTCACTGCAGAAAATCCCTGATCCTCCAGTGCTGCAGCTATGGCAAATCTGCCTGCAGAAGACTTAAATGTCTCTCCTTTTACTGCCCTCCTAGTGTTTTTGTAGGTTCTTGAGCATGCTGCAGTGGTAATTAAGCTCCTTCACAGAAAGGATATTCATTTGGTTTGGAGCAGGTAGCTCTGACCCATCAGTTGTCACCTGGCAACGATCCTTCAATCTTGGTCTTCTGAATCCTAAAGCTGCTTCCACTTAAGCTGGTGGTGCAGCTCCTATGGCCATTGTGTAGCTAATTCTTCGGAAGAGGGTGTTACAGGTGGGTGAAAGAAACCTGTTTAGAGAGAAGTGGGCAATAAAGATAAATAATAATTTTCAGTGCTTTTTTTTTAGTTTAGTTTCAGAACTCTTTGGTCTTTACCTATGACATCATTCCTAGAAATGTTCATAAAACTTAGCAGCTCACTGAAACCAAATTTTCTTAAGTCCAGACAAAATAGTTTTTCCTCAGGTCTTACACCCTGAGGCATGTATGTGTAATCTTCAGCCTTTGATTTTACTTGCCTTAGTATCAGACCTATTCAAGGTATCTTTTATGTTAATTTCTGTGGCTTTCTGCCCTGGGACTGTATTCTACACTGTTTTACTGGAGCAATATTTCTGGAATAAAACCTTCATGCTGCTGTAACCCATCTTTTCAGATGGTGAATAGTCATGCAGCCTTGATTAAATATAACTGATCTCATGTTTAACTCTGAATGCATGTGGGAGGAAAGTTTTGCTCAGATATTTACAGATAGCAGAGATGAGAGAAACACTAGCCTAGATAAAGCAATAGAATTTTTCAGCAATGTATTCACAGAAATTAGAATAGATGGTAACACAGTGCACACTTCTCTCTTCCCATGATTTGTGTGAAACTGATGCTTATTGCTTGTGTATGTGTGTAGAAATATGAGGATTCACAGCTGAGAATGTATCTAAATACGAATGGGCAACATAACTAATGTACAGGAATTGCAGTTTCCAAAATATTAAAGATTTACCTAAACTTTGTGTGTAGATTTCTTCTTCATGTTTTCAACAGACTAAATGTGAGTGTGTATAGAGGAAGTGTATATTCTTGTTCTCCCTACATTAGTGTTTTTAGCCGTGTAAGCACAAATGCTTTTTAGTGCACTAAAAGTTAGATGTATCCAAGATGATTACAAAGATTACTAGTGCTGCTTTGTCCTATCTTAATTTTCCACCTAAATATCTGACAAGGGTGTTCTTAAAGCTTGCTTTTCCTTTCAGAGTAATGAAAAGGGCTTTTTGCCCTTTGAGCCAAGAGCTTCTTTTTTATTCTGTTTTCTTGTATAAACATCGTTTCCCTTGGAGGCCCTCAGCAGCCGCTCAGCCTCCGTGTTACAATTCTTTCTGGAGTGTAAAGTGAGGATAATTGCATCACTAATCGCACCTTCACAGCAGTGTGGTAAGAATTAGCTAGTTACAGTTTGCGAGCTGCTTTTATGATAACATGCTCTATTGGCTCTAACCTTATTCTCATTGAAGTCAATGGCCAAAATTATGTAAATAGCATTGAATTCTTCAGCGCTCCCTAAAGTTAAAAAGAACAACATTCACAAAGGCATGAAACTATCAAGGAAATAGAAGGCAAAAAGAAAAATAGGAGAATTCCCTAAATTGTCATAAGGATTGCATGAATTCTGGCTAATATCATGTTGCATCTATGAGATTTGCTACTTTATTTCTATTAAAGTATAATAAAAACTGGGTTTCTTGTCTTCTGAGCTATATAATTATACTGGATAATCTAAGACTCTAGAAAGCAATGAAGAGTATGAATTTAAGTGAAATAGTCTGTATTGAACTCCTTCATGCAGCTTCTGTAACTGTATAATTATTTGAAATACTTCCCTTGGCAAATAGGAGATACAGAGAATTAGCTTTGTGTCAAACCTAACACACATTGTATGCATTCAGGTGATTTTTTTTTTATAATAACTGACCTGTAGTCCTTCATTAGTAACCTTTTTATCATCTGCACATAATTGAGCTAGACTGTTGCTCACAAAGCTGAAGACAGTGAAAAGAGGAAAGGTAATATCTTTCATTCACTTGAATCCCATTTCAGTTGTCTACAGAAAAATAAGAATTATTTTCCTGTAGTCTGGTCTTGTGCTTTTGTATACATTGCCTTGCAAAGATCAAGTTAGGTGTTTGTTGTTGTTAGATATGAGCTAAGAGCAACAGAGTTTTGGTTGAAGCTGCAGTTATGACTGTGGTGGCAGTGGCATCAGGGGTGCTGCTGGACACAGGGCTACAGCCAGTCTCCATCCTGAATCAGAGAAATGTGAGGGTTGGAGGCTTTGTTCACACTGTCCCTTTGTGCCCGGAACTGTGTGCACAGACTGCCTGTGATGGGCTTTTTATGAGTAGGGCACATGCCCTTTAATTTGTTCTGTTTCTTGTGAAGTTGAGACTGCGGGAACACAGCTAGTAGAGAAAATGCTCAGTAATACTGTGCCTTTTCCCACCAGCTCTGGAAATGCATGTGCTCAGTCATTATTTATCAAGCAAGTAACTAAACATTATCCTAACCTCTGGTGAAGGACGGTATTGAAGGACTCAGCAGTGCAAAAGAATGTTTCCCACACAGCCTAAAATAAGAAGCGTGTTAGTTACAGAAAGAGGCACGAACTCATTAATAGAAGGAAGTGCCTTAACCTGTTATGTGATCTAGCACATGCATAACATAATCTTGAATATTTGCAGCAGCCTTGTCTGCCAAGATCTTATCCTGTAGTATAACAAAAGCTTCAGTCAGTTTTCAGGAGCATTTTACTTTATGAACAGATGCCACAGGATTATGATATTTAGTTTGACAGGTTCTTCTTTTTTTTTCCTTTAAATAAAGTGATTGCTCAGAGCTGTGTTCACTTTCGCATCAAGTATCTTGTACGCTTCAGAGTAAGACCATATAATTACTGATCCTTGATATCTTTGCAAAAGAGAACTGTATCCATTGGACTATTGCATGTGCAATTTCTTCAAGCAGGTTAGTGAACTGCTTACTATGCTTGAAAAAGGAAAGCTCTTTAACACCTAGTGGGTGACTTCAATCCGAATTTAACTTTGGGGAAACAAAAGCAGTCAGTCTTTGAAATCTCTTTGGTACTGGCTCATGCCTCGGAGTTCACCACTACTTTTATCTGCTTTAGAGACAATCCAGTTGGGACTAGATCCTGGCTGTTGTTAACTAACACAGTTTAATCAAAGGAAATATGCTGATTTAGACTTGCGGAGGCACTAACCCTCACTATTTTTAGGTTTTAAAGAAGCCTATTTTCAGAGGTCTTAATGGATTGATAATAAAAGAAATACTTTTAGTTTAAAAAAAAAAGTTTAAACAGGAACATCAACATCTTCGGTCTGCCGGATGAAATTTTAGGTTCTTCAGATACTTACATGTGCAAATGAGGTGTATTTGGAGAGAGAAACAAGGGGAAACTATGTATAATAGTGGAGGATAACAAATGCATCATTGTAGAAATTAAGATATTTGCCTGGTTGGTGGGGGAAGGGGAGGGAAGTATTATTGATATGTTAGTAAAGTGAATACTATTAGGGGTACAAGCCTTATGCAGAGCTGAGATAAGGAAAAATTGATTAGAATATTATTGTAGGGCAAACTGAACTGCTGTGAAGCATTCAACCTTTCTGATGCTGTAATACTAGATTAATTTTATCAGTTAAAATATGTCACCAGAGTTTAATGTGCTCTAAAACACACTAAGAGCAGAGGTCAAAAGTAGGGAATATGGTGGCTGAACTGCTTCATTAGAGCTGACCTGCTGAAAGCTTTGCTATCAGTCAAGTCTCATCTGGTGCTTTCTCACTATTAATGTATTTAGTGTACATTACTGCTCCAAGTTAATTCAGGCTACATTTCAGTAAGTGACTTGAGCAATATTACCTGATCAGTGTTGCATATAAGATAAGATAAAACTCAAAGTTGATGCTCTTCTGATTTGTCTCTGGTACACCAACCTATTTTTACTTAGTCTACTGACTTCAGTAGCCAAGCTTCCTAAACTTCATTTGGGCACAAAAAGAAAGGAAATGTACTAAGCTATTTCTTGTTAACAATGTGACAGAAAACACCAGCTTTGTTTAACACTTTTCAGACCCAGTTAATGTGTGTAAATCCTGTGAATCGATAAATTTTTCTCAGGTGTAAACCTGAGGCATAGAAACAATCTCACTTTCTCCAGCGAATGAAGTTAAGTACACTGAGGCTGAATTGTAATATGTTGATTTGAGATATGAGGGTGGATGGTCTTGTGCTGCTGTAAATGAAGATTTTTGTTGTGAGCAGCCCTCTTCTGTAGAAAGAGCTTGACATTTCTTCCTGGAGATGTGCTTTAATGTTTCTTTCAAGACCTTGTAGGGATGAGGAGATTTCAGCTTGAGTCGCAGCTTGCAGAAGATAGTCAGTGCTCTTTGCATTTCTCTGAGTGTATTATTAGAAAGGATTAGGTGCAATAATAGGTGAAAAGCAGCTAGCTAATGCTGGGTGAAGAAAGCCTAAGGTGATTCTGATGCCATAAATAAAAGTTTTTGAGGTCTTTGGTTGCTGATATGCCACCGATGTTGGTCTGCTTGGTCTACACACTCGGAATGCTCTGCAGCCTCTGGTTTACAGATTTCTATAAAACAAGTTTGTTTTTTTTTCAATTGGATAGCACAATTATAAGTCTCTATTTTACACAACTATATTTACAAATGATTAGATTGTTTAATAAGAATTTACTGGTAAGCAAAATCTCTTGCTGTATTTTCCAGAAACAAAAAGCTTGGTTCTGGTGAAGGCTGAAGAAAATCCAAGAGTGCTCTGGTGGCCTGGCTTCTTGTCTCTAGGGGTTTTCTGAGTTCATTGGTGCTTGGTGGCTATTTCAGAGTGGGGCGTTCCAAAACTCTTCTGATGAAGAGCCCAAGTCCCATCAGAAAGAAGCTCACTTTTCATGGATTTGGTCGTCAACATTTAGTAACTTTTTTAGTTTGAGGGGTGGACTACTCTAGAGTGCTCTCTATTCAAGCATACTTGAATTGTGCCCAGACTGGAGTTTAGCACAGAAAATATCAGTTTACTTAAATACCTTCTGAGCAAACACAACGGTACCCACGTCCCCCAGCCACTGGTAGCTTAGTGGCTACAAGATGATACTTACTGTGCTACATCTGCAAGTCCTAAATTATCTCCCTAATATATACTGTGCGTTTCCTTGTTTTGCTTTGCCGTGCCTGTTCCCTAGAAGGAAGTTCATCAGATGCATGAGAGCTGATGAGCACCAGTTTATTGCCCTGGGCTCCTCCTCTTCTGTAGCCCTTACAGCTGTCTTGGAGATAGGCTGACAAATAGGGGAAGCTTCAAATCCAGTTGTGTGGATTACACCTCTATGGAGTTCTAAGAAGATTTCTCGTAGCTGAAATATGATAACAAAACCCTCCTCTTTTCAAAAGAATTTGTTGCTGCTTTTGTTCATGGCACTGCATGTAGAACTTAGGAAGGAAAATCTTTTTATTTTTAAAGCCTGTGTTAGCACATTGCCCTCTGTATTGATCAAATTGTAAGGATGGGAAGATCCTATTGTAATTGTACAACTCTAAAGGTTGGAAAAATGCCACCTCAATCACTTGTTTAATGATTTTGTTGTTCTAAATAAAGAAAAAGATGGAGGTACAATAAAGAATGAACTCCACAATACATCATTTCTCTGGAGATGCGTTTCCAAACAGAACTGCATTTTGCAGTTTTACGTATGAGGTTATAAAGGCCTGGTAAACATTATTGCTAATTTTGATGTGGAGTAAATAAGTTTATGCACTCCCCAGGTCAGAAATGACACATTCTGCTCCTTGATCGCTGTTTTTATTTCTAGAAAGTAATGTTAATTTAAAAAGTGGCACTTGAAAGCTGTATGTGCGAGAGTCCATGGTCCATGAGGCAATATCTGTATCACTAGCAAATACAGGTCTTCTAATTTAATATACACCCTGTATTTGAGGAAACAATGCAATGAGAAAAGGCCCTTTGATTTTTCTGACATAAAGAACTAATCTCTTATGGTGGGGAAAAAAACCCCTAGCTCAAAGTAGTGCTTTTTTGGCGAGCAGCATATATTGTTTGCTGCTGCTTTTTGCTCTGAAGCTGGTGTTATATCAATATGTTTAACAGAGCCCTCCTGCTGCTGTTATAATGCTCACTGCAAGCAATGTTGCATTCTGTTTGTTTTTAAAGTTAATTCACAACAGTCACCATGTGTGTGTGACTCAGCAGGGGAAGCCCAGCACTTGCAGATGGGTAGGACCTGATAAAACAGTAAGAGTTAGGGAGGGGTCCCTGAGGCAGGGCCCCCCGATCCTGAGCTTGTCCCTGCACCCCCTGACCCCAGGGGTGTTCTGGGTACCCACCAGCATGGTGGGATGGTTCTGGCCTGTGCTCTCTGAGCTGGGACTGAGGTGACAAATAAAACAGGATTGATGCCAAGCCCACTAAAGAGTGGGTGCACCATGCATGTGACAAATTTAGCTTTTTTGTGTGTTACTCCAAGCCATGCAAATGTTGGTATAAACTTAAGAGAAAAAATGCTTTGACTATTTCTCACTAAACCTGCTGATTTTTGTTTCTCATCCTTTCAGTATAATTTTTACTGAAATAGCTTTTCATAAGGGAACAGAATTTGTATTAGGATATTCTTGCCTCTGTCCCAAGGAAATACTGGCAGACTGTTCTAGGCTGAAAATATGTAAGCTATGCTGAGTGAAAAATTATACACTTCGAATATCAGGGCTGCTGTGAGCTCATCGTCTCCAGACCTCCATTGCTGGAGATGTAGGGAATTGATGAACCAGATTAATGTCACTGGTTTTCCATGACGTTTGGTGATTTGCTTGGCAGGTTTCTCTTTCTAGCAAGTTCCCTTTCCCTCTTTCTTAACTCCTATCTCCTCTTTCTCAAGAAAGAGAAGCCTCTTTCTAGCTTTTTATCCTCCTATCTAGAACTCACCCCTTATCCTGGCACTGCAAAAATGCTGCACTATACCGTATTTCAGAGCTTGGTCAGGCTTATACTGGGTAGGGGCTCATTAGTTAAGGGCTGGTTAATTGGCTGTGGGGTGAGGGACCTCTGCGGAATTCCACATTCCAAACCAAGGAAATTTTAGTCTATATGCTGCAATTAGTGTGTGTGTGTGTGCGTGCCCGCGCGTGCGCGCATGCATATAGATGTGTGTATACATCTAAAAATAAAGAGTTGTCTGAAGTGTGATTATTTTTTCCCTTGCTGCAAGTGCATAAGTATTCTAGATGCAGCTTGTCCTTGAAATTGTCTCTGTGGGTGTAGTTTTGACAGCTTGTTTCCATTTGATCACTTTTTTGTTGTTTGGGGAAAAAAACAATGATGTTTGTATCTGCAGATATGAACAATTAATCATTTTCTCTTGACATTAAATTTTCACTGATACTATGATCTGAATTTGAAAACTTCTGCCTCAGCTTTTGGTTGTCCTACCACAGCTCCTATTTCCTGAAGCTATGTTATGCTGAAGGGCCTTGCACCTGGGCTTCCATGTACCCTTGCTTACAGTAAGTCACATACACCACTTCACTACAAGGAGGAATCATGTGTCTCTTCCCTACAACTCATCTACACACCTTAATATTACTCATGTACTAGGATTTTTTTTTTTAATCTTACTGTAGTGTACTTGGAGCCTCTTTCCAAAATGATGGCTGCTCTTTCCAGTTGCTCTTCTGCTGCCTGGTTCCAGACATGGACAAAAACAAAATGCTTTTTTCATTTCAAAAATATGTCATTTGTGAGACCTTGCATGAATCCATTGAACAGAGAAAACTCACTTCCCTTAGCTCATCCCACTTGATACATTTGGAATATAATGCCAAATGATAAATACAAATAATTGGTGAAACACTGAACAGTGATAGAGATAATTTTTTTTACATCTGCTACTTAGTGGATTCTGCAAACAGAAGTTCTTTCTTCTTATGTTAAGATCCCTAAGCAACCTACATCTCTATTTGTCCAAATAGTTAAGAGGTAAAAACTAAGTGGTTTGTAAGTCTTGCTTCTGTGCTATTTGTTAAGAATGTGTGATCAAACTGCAGGTAGCATAGATATGAAAAGGTGGAACAAGCGAGTTAAAGTACATACCCACATAGTCTTAACTCAAGGTCCTGACACCGAACCAGTACACCTGCAATATGTAGTTTTCTTACTTGATTTTTAACTTCACTTCACAGAACTTCCCTCTCAGCAAGTCTTTTATCCCATTATAAGGAGCACCACCTCCACTTAATTCTGCAATCCTTGCTGTCCTTTGCATCTCCACCCCTCTCATGTACCCTGCCACAAAATGTGATGCTTTTCTCCCCGTCATTAATCCTAGACGTCATGTCCATCTGCCACCTGACTGCTCACAGCCCCTCTGGCAAAGACCTTCCTCAGTTATGACAGATGTAGTCCACGTAACACAGTGTTGAAATCTGTGTTACATAGTACTGAACCCAGTACTGAAATGTTTCTGTTTCTCTGAAAAAAAATTTTAAAATTTTTGCTTTTAATTATACATAGAGGGTCTTTCCTTCCCCATCTCCACCCCAGGAGATCACTGTTGCTCTGATGTTTCTTCACAGCACTGCAAAGCTTCCTCATGTAATCTCTCTGCTGCTCTACACCTACTTCCCTACCAATGAATGCAGCTTGACCTGTTTGCAAATAATTACTCTTGGCTATTACCAGCTTCAGGGTTGGCTTGAGAGGGCTGCACTGGGCTGCTGTGTGTATCTTGTCCCTGTGTTTTTACAATTTTGGTCTGAGTTCCTCTGCACGTATACCTTCTGCATTGCAGAAGAGACTTTAACGGTTGCCGCTTTTCTCCCTCTTTGAAGCAACAACATTCAGGAGTGAGAAAACTTAAGTACAGAGCAGTTTTATATAGCTTGGCAAATTGTTCCTAACCCATTGCATTATTAGCTGAATTTGATGGGATAGCAGAAAAATAGCACTTTCAAGCCATCCTGAGGAAGATTTAATGACTAAGACTTAACAAGAGCTAGTCTTGCTCAATGGGATTACTGCTGGAATTAATCCTCACTTGCAAGAGATGTAAAAAGTTTCTAGTTTGGCTCTGCATGCTAGAGAAATTAGCCTAAACTGAAATGCCTCTATGAAGTTACAGTGCAGAGTCAACCTAGCAGCTATACATAGCAGCTCCTGATATATGGCTGATGGGCTGCAATGATAAGGTATAGTATTGAAGATACAATGCATCCATAGCAATCTTAGTAACCTGTGCCTTTGGAAAGGCCTTTCAAAGGAGAATGAGATGTACAAGAATCCTACTGAAAGAGTATAAGCAAAAGAACCTGGCCCAACTGCAATAAATTTTCCATTACTGTCCATTGACCCATTAATAAATTTGTCAATAATACATGTGCACTATAAATAAAAAACCCCCATCAGTATTCCACAATGTTTCTAATAGAAATAGATGCTGTTCAAAAGATACTTAAAATGGGAGATTAACCTTTATTGCCCTCTTGGAGAAAGTTACTGTAAACAGTCATAAAAAGCATAAAGAGTAGATTCCTGTATTCCTGCACTCTTCTTGAGCTGTCTGGTTGTCTCTTTAAAAAATGTTATAAGATTATTTTTGAGTATCCTTTTCCCCCATAAGTCCTTAGTTGCATTTCCTGGAGTAAAAAAGTGTTTTGTCTCATACTTGTTACCTTATAATATTTGATACGATATTTTGTTTGCTTTGTTTTCCAAAATACAAGTTTGTTAGCATGTGCTCTGCAGTACAAATCACCAGCTAGGGACATCTGGGTAAAGAGAATTCAAGAGAAAGGGCTTTTTAGTGCGTAAGTCACAGGCTCAAATTTTTGTATGACTTTGTTCCTTTGAACGCCCAGAGTTGGGGGTGTAGGAGACCCAAGAGATACCTGAAGTATTGTGGGTTCTTATTTTTGCTTCTGTTTCCAGACAGCTAATATTTGTTCGTTCCCTAATCTGGTGTTTTTCTCACCTTAGACTGAAAAAAACTATTTCTTACTTTGAAAAATAAGCCTATCAAACAGTTGACTTGGACAATGGAACATTAAGCCATCACCCATCTTTGAATTTCAATATTGCATAGTTTTATGTGAGTCTGCTTACAATTGATCATTCAAAACACTAAATTTTTTTAACGTTTGTCAAAAATCGAGCATGAACTAAATAATAGAAGTCGTAGAACCAGAGGCAGAACAATGTAGATTAAACATCGCATGAAGCAAAAACCCAGAGTTAAATTGGGCATGCAAAATGGCAAGAGAACAGTAACCAATTCATCTTCATGGACCTAAAATAACATTGTTCAGTGCAGGAGTGTTGCTGTGCTAAGGGAGTATGTGCACATGAATTAAGATGTTGTCTGTCCCCAAGTATGTCACTCCTATAAACACTAACTGTTCAGGGTGAATGTTTGTATTAAAACATATAAAGATAATGTTAAGTGAAGCACTGTAGTGCCACTGCAACAGTAGATGAGGAGAAAAACTTTTCAACTGTTCTGGTCACCTTTTAATTCCTCATAGGAAAGAAGGACATAGGTCTCTGGAGCAAACATTTCCAGCTGCCCCTCTTGTGATTTTTTTAGGTGACAGGAGCCCGCAGGACACTGGTGTAACTTGCTGGGTACTGCTGTCATCTGCAGGCAGTGCTGGCTTAGACTGAGCAAGCAGGTAGCTTGTCCAAGTTGTGATAGGCTGTTTTAGTCCTGACAACGAGCAGGAGCTAGATGGTGAAAAATCTGTGCAGTTTTTCTCAGAAATGGAAGGTTTCTTCTTGCAGTTAGTGCAAGGCATGGAAGTAGATAAATGCATGCAAAGAAGGACTTATCAGTTCTCATGCAATTGAACAGGGAGACTGAAATACCCTTAAAATCCCAGAACATGATGGAACAATGATTAATACTTCAGAAATGTATGTCTTACTAGTTCATACAAACTCACTGTGTAATCATCCCATGTGATAGAGAAAGCTGGGGCTTTCATCTGGGTTTATTAACACGAACTACTTAAGGAAGAGTTCAAAAATCTGTCTCAATGTTTAAACATCTAGGCATATAACTGAGGACAGGCACCCAACAATTCGTAGCCTACTATAATCAGCCTTGCACATCGTAAAACATAAAACAGAATCCTTTCTCTTAAAGTGGTTGTTAAGTCTAGATCAAAGGTAGAGGATTACACGGCATGCCCAGTTTAAGAAAGTGCCGTTCAAGAGGTTAACACAAAGCTGCAAATACTAACGCTCCGTGCTTAGTCTTATCTATCTTTCTATTTCATGGAAACATTAGTCAGTGTTTACAGCCAGCCATGTCAAACTTCATTGAGCTCAGATGAAGAAAGAATAAAGGAACCCTTAAACTGTGGGTTTTGTATTTTAAAGTGACTACCTAGAAGTGTCATCATATTGCTTAGCATTTCTGATGACGACTGGATGTTCATAGGCTTGCAGTCACTTACATAATTTTAAACAGTAAGGTGTTGCATGCACCGGTCACCCCTGTGAATCTGACTCAGGTATGAAAAAGTATATACTGGGTCTTGTGGTTCAGGTGTCAGTAGTGGAAGAAGTGGTGGTTAGGTTTGAACCAAAACCAGCTGCTCGGTATCCTCTTCAAACCCTTGCTGTTCTTACAGGCAGAGCTTTTACTACAGAGCTGAACCACCTTTGTGTGCTTCTCAAGACTGCAGGACCTAATGGTGCATAAATGTGATATGACTTCATGTGCTTTTTATCCACGCTTTTGCAAGTCAGAACTAACCAGCTTGAATTTCTAGTTTCTTGGGGAGTTTGCAAGTGCAGTAAATAAACTGTTTTCTTGCTCCTGGAGCAATTTTGACTGCACGGTTGAGATTCGGAGATGATGGAATATGGCTTTGCCCTTTAAACAAAGTCTCTCTTCAGAGTACAAGTACATTAGCAGGAATTCCTTCTCTTCAGTCCTTTGATTCTCTGTAGTTATCTGTACTTCTTCAAGATTTATGGTGCCTTCTATAATGAGAGCAATCTTATATAATATATGCAGCCTTTGTACTTTCTAGACTAGAGCCCAATCCAGCTCTTGGGCCTTTGAAAAATGCCTTTGTGTCTGCCTGCCTCTTTCAGATCTTGGACTTCCAAAGTATAAAGACCTATTTTTTTAAATACCTATATTTTTAATGGTCTTTGGCTGTATTCTTTCCTGATGAAGCTAAAAGAAAAGTTAATTGTGAACCAGATCTAGTCAGAAGAACTGGTGGGCTGAGTGCATAAATATGTATATACACACACGTTTTTTTAATTATAGCATGGAAGCTATGTAGGCAATCTATTGAAACAGTAATAAGAGTAAGGACTTAATGAATAATAGCTTTTACATTTAGCGTTATGGCTGATTAGTGCTATCCTCTGTGATGATTCATTATTATAAAGCCTAATCGTTACAAACTACAGTGGTGTCTCAGGCAGCTTGGCATAATTATCCTGTGTTTTCTTCAAGAAAACATAAAGCCTGCCTTTGTCTGGCAATTGTTGTTTCATTGATGAACAGTTACATGCTTATGTAATATAAAATCAAAATGATACCATAATATTTTCTTCTCTTCCGTCTGACTGCCCTCCCCAGTGATCAGTTTCCAGGTTTTGGTCTTGTTTCTGATTCACGTATAAAATGAGTCTCCTCTTGCTGGTGTTTTACTGGTGCAATACGTTGTGCTGATGCTGCTAAGTTTGCTGTCCCACATGGTTTAGCATTTAAGGGCTAGGCCTGAAAGATTAAGAACTCTCCCCTGGGGTTCAGTGGCTACCAGTTAGCAGTGCATTGGATTCATGTGTCATCATGACTTGTGCTATCAAATGCAGGCTCTTCTTTTAGTGCTGTGCTCACAGAAACTGAAACTTCCACTGCTTTTCAAAGAGGTCTTCATTGCTATATTTGGTATTTAGGTGGCTCTCCTCGCTCAGTGTCTGATGCAGTCAGGTTGGGTTTTTTGGGGGGGAAGAAAGAAGAGGGAAGTAGGTGGTTCTTGCATTATGAGTAGGCATAGAGATAAATCCTACTTTTATAGAAAGTTTGGAAGTAGATAAAGCTTCCCAGGTCTCAGTCAGTATCTTCTCAAATACTTTTGTTGTTGTTGTTGTTGTTGCTTTTCAATCTCTGGAACATTTTCTTTCACAGAATGGAGTCTGATTCAGTCTTGTGTAACTCAAGTTTTAAACCTATATGGGAGTAAAGCACTGTTACAGAGTAGCAAAAAAGCTTCTTCTGTCATAACTTTTAAACAGACCATTCTAGACATACCTAGGTAGTGTTCAACATGAAAAGTAAGATAAGAATATATGTGTACATTGGGTAGAACAATTAAAATAAAAAGTCAAGACACGCAGTTAATGTGTGAGAGTATTCGTCTGTGGGGTGTTGGGCAACCAGCATATCTGTTGCAAGGGTGGTTTATGAGTCTGAACAGAGCACGGAAAGGCCTGCACAGGAGTTTCAGTTGGAGCCACAGTATCTGGTCAGAGACAAATGGCCCCCAAAACACAACTTCATCATCCTCTCTCCCTGAGAGAGTATCCCCTAGGGTCCATGGGATTTTGCTCCAGTTAACCTCTAATTTAAGAATGCCATATGGCATAGTGCCTTTAAAGCTGATGATTCCTGCTATATGCAGATTTTGGAAAATGATTTTCACGAAGGGAGCAAGAGATGGGAGCACTTCATATTTCTGTTATATCCAGTGATTTTAAATAAACATACTGGGGCAAACAATAAACATTGCTCAAACACCGTTTTAGTGTTTTTTTTGCAGTACCTTATTACCACCATCTGGTGAACAAAAATCATGTCACAACTATTTTGTATGTTCTTTTATGTAACTTAATGTGCTTTTCTGACATGGTGCCATGGTTTAACCAGGGAGCTGAATGTCCTAAAATAGGATTGTGGTGTAATTTCTGAAATGCTGCACATTTATCTTGCTTTGTTTCCTGATCCTAGGTCAGTGCAATAAAAGGGCGACAGAAATGGTCGTCTTGTAGGTAGAATTTTGGTGCCCTGTTCAGTCCATTTCATGCTGCTGAGCCACTGGAAGAAAAAACCGCAGCTCCAATTGCATTCTAGAAAACCCTATTGCTTGAATGACTTGTAATAGGTTTGACTCATACAGGGTTTTTGGGTCAGTCTTAGGATGCTTGTCCAATCTGAACCTCCAGACTTTCTCAGTTTCACTTCACTCATCTGTGCTGTTCCTCTTGAGTCTTGTATTTTTAAGGGCATGCTAAACACCCCACGCTGATTAATGTCATCATAACGTAAACTTATTCAATGAACATTCATTGTGCTCCATTCTAATCACTTAATGTGGTGCCAAAAATACCACTTTTAAGTGATTCTTCTTCAGTTATTGATGAATAGGGTTCTTAAACTGTGAAATAGCTCTTCCAGACTGTAGTTCTGGTTCTGTTCCAGCTTAAACATATTTTTGGTTTGGAATAAAATATGATTATCCAACATCTTTAAAAAGAAATTGGACCTGACCTGAGCCTGGCATTAGTTGCTATTGCTCCTGTCTCTTTGAATTGCATCCAATTTGAAACCAAGCAACTATAGAAGACATTGGCAAGTGCAGAAAAATATATCCAAACAATTAAATGTTATGCTTGCTTTTTCCTAATTATGGTATTTCAAAATCCCATAGTATAAACTCTCAGACTAATGATTAATTGCTCATAATTAGTAAATAGCCCAGTGGAAAAAGAGGGTTTCTTTTGCCCTAACAGAATAAAGGGAAGGAAACCAACCATCTTGCTTCTTATCCTGTGAGGAAGATTGTCTTTATTATGAATCAATTTAGATAATTTATTTTATTATTAACGAAGACGAGTTTAAGAGCAAGGACAAATGTTGATAGCCCCAGCCTGCATGTTCACAGAATCACAGACTATTAGGGGTTGGAAGGGACCTCGAAAGATCATCACTCCCACCCCCCCTGCCAGAGCAGGATCACCTAGACTCGGTCACACAGGAATACGGCCAGGCGGGTTTTGAATGTCTGCAGAGAAGGAGACTCTACAACCTCTCTGGGCAGCCTGGTCCAGTGCTCTGGCACCCTCACAGTAAAAAAGTTTTTCCTCATGTTCACATGGAACCTCCTATGCTCCAGCTTGCACCCATTGCCCCTTGTCCTATCACTGATTATCACAGAGAAGAGCCTGGCTCCTTCCTCCTGACACTCGCCCTTTACAAATTGATAAACATGAATGAGGTCACCCCTCAGTCTCCTCTTCTCCAAGCTAAAGAGACCCAGCTCCCTCAGCCACTCCTCATAAGGGATGTTCACACTTTATAATCATTAGGTGTTATTCCTTTGATAATAATTCCTCTTATGAACACTAGTAACCCTGTCCTTGTAGCAAGAAATCCTTTCAGCTAAAAGTAAATGTATCCTCATGTGCTGTGAGCAGAGGTAAAAGATAAGATCAGTCTTAAACACCTAATCTCTAAAAGATATTTATTTTCTCATCTACCATGAGAGAAAAGAAAAAAGTAGAATAGACGAAAGGAAGAATAATATCTTTTCAGTGTTTATGAAATATAACAAGGGTATTTAGAATTCAAAGGAAATTAATTTTCCTGTTAAGCATTGTGAGACACATTAAAATTTTACTAAAATGGCGTTCGGTTTGCCCAGCTAGACTTACTTCTTAAACCTGTTCATTCACTATTTACTCAAAATCAATTATAAATAAACAATTCCATTAATTTAAACATATTGGAACAATTTGGTATCATGGACATCTTATTCCAGACACTTGTAAAGGAGACACGCTTTCTAACTTGTTTTTCTAGTAATGCTAAGAGCCCTATAAGAAGGAAACTGTCTAAATCAGGTTTAAGCCATCATCCAATGGTAATATATAATAGTGTGGATCCCTATTTAGATATTCCTCCCCTTTAAAACATATTTTTTTCCTTTGGTATTATTTAAATTGATTTTCTTTGAAACTTATTTTCATATTTTAATTGGTTAAACAGGAATTGTAATTATCAGGCTAGTAACTTTTTATTAATTTTGTGTTTTCTTTGGAAACCTTTTATTTTAATGTTTTACTCCTTCCTAGATTATCTATACATTTCCAAGTGTTTGTACCTAATCTAATTGCTTCAATAGACTATAGCGCATAATGCCTAGACCACTTATTTACCTTGGGTTTTGTCATTCGTTTTTTACCTCACACTTTTCAGGTGGGAATTGCTCAACTGTTTTGGTTGGTGGTTTGTTTTTGTTTGGGTGTTGGTGGTTTGGTTTTGGTTTTGGTTTTGGTTTTCCCCCAGTAGAAGGTGATTTACTAAAGGGTGGTTATGAATGCCCTCAGCCTAGGGACAATATATTCTCTGTTATTTGCTCTTTGATAATATTGAGCTGCACTTGTAGGCTGAAATGAGATTACTGGACCATAAAGAAATACTTTACACTGCCCTGTAACATCATTTTCCCATCCCTAGCAAATGGTTTTAACTAAGTGACACTGTGGTGAGTGGGAAGCAGGTTCCCACCATGCTGAAGAATCTGGAGAAGTCACTCTTCTTTACGCAGTATTGACTGGAAGCTGGGAAGGACTTCATGGTGATTGTAACGTCGTGAGGAAGGATCTGAGATGTAAAATCACTGATGTTGCTGAATTGAGCTTGATCACAAGTGTCAAAGATTCAGTGTTCACTTCATCTTTCTTCCTATGCTGAAGTGAAAGCCAGAAGTGGTGGAGGTGATTTCAGAGGCACATGGTACTTTCCCATGACAGATGCAAATGTTTATGTGGAAATAAAGGGGCCTTGTCAGACCTTGGTGACACAAACATAATAGCACTCTTGCACAAATATTGTAGTGTGCAACTTAGCAAAGAAACACTCTATGTGTTTGTCACTTAAGCAGCAAACAACTAAAAACCAGAAAGAGATTTTTCTTGTGCTTTAACCATAGAGATGAGTATGCTAAAGGCAGTTTGTGTTATCAGCTTAGGAGGTCATATGATAATGATTGATACATGAGCTGGTGTTTCATGTGTTCTTTACATCAACAGCTAAACTGAGACAAGAGCACCTAAATATGGTGTAATTTGTCCTCTGCTAAGTCTTTTCCACCCAGATATCAGAGACAGAAACCTGAAGGAGAAGCTTGGCTTAGGGAGTAGGTGTACAAGAGTGGCTAACCTGTAGAAAAAGAGGACCAGTCTTTATTTTTCTATCCACTGCCCAGCAGGAGTGGGCAGTGAGGAGCTACACTTAGCATCTGCTCCCAGGGTGTAGGAAGGAAGCTGGTGTCTCCTCGGTGAGGCTGGTCTACTAAAGGTGTGTGCTAGCTACTGCCTGTGACTGCACAGGAGAAAGAGGGAGCTTTGTCTGGTGGATGGCTAATTAACTGCCCCAATTCAGTGCTTCCTGTAGTTTGGTATAGGCAGATTGTATGGTAAGCAGTGTAGCTCACTCTGTGCTTTGCAATTTCTCCTCTCCCACAAGATAAACCTTGTAATACTCCTTTCCTCCCCTTACAGATGCCTTCTGCAGATCATGTGGAAAAAATGCTTCTTCCCCAAATGTTTTCCCTTTCCCTTGTTGGTATTTGAGGCAGACGTGGCACCGTCATTCTGCTTATGTCCTCACTGTGGCTTGTCCTGGGAATCATCCAAACCTGCTATTGACATCTACTCTGATATCATGGGAACATGGATAATGGGGTAAGAACCTGACCTTGCAGTAAGTGAAAATCTCAATCCTGCCTCCAGTGGGACCAAGGTTTAAGGCAAGATTTTTCTCACTGCCCCTGTGTATTTTATTTAGCATGATTGTTAAGATAGATACCTGCAAGATACCTTCTTTCCCTGCAACACAGTAATAAATGGGTAAAGGCAGCTAAAAGTGTAAAAGTAGAAAGGTCCCTGTAAGAGCTGGCGTGTTTAGTGATGTTATCCATGGTTTGCTACTACAGCCCATGACAGAGGCATAAGAAAAACCTGGCAGAGGAAAAGTGCACAAGGGAGTTTAGACTGCTATCTGCCCTCCAATATTTATCAAGTTTGATCAAGTAATTAAGCAGTGACAGTGGGATTCATTCAGTGCATGCTTTATTGGTGAGTAGTTCCCCTTAGGTTTAAACCATAGTTCTACAAACAGAATTATGCAACTAAGTGAACCAATATGTAGAAAATCACAGATAATAGAACAAGGGTTCCTTCTTCCTTTTTAAGTAAAAAATGGTTACGTGGCACTTAGAAGCACCGAACACACAGATGAGTGTGGAAAATTTCTACTAGTATAATATAAGGATTATAAAATATTTTTAAGGCACTTTATGTATTTAAAGGGAATATATCTGATATTGCTGCATATAATTCTTTCAGATTCAAACACTTGGTTTCAACCTTTAAAGGTTTTATATAGTGAATTTATGGGATACAAGAGGCATGTGTAGGCTCACTTACTCTGCACAGCAAAAACATAAGGCTTGAACTTCCTCAATGTTCTAATGCTTTTAATAAAAAGAGACTAGAAGCATATTACAGGATAATTTAATATGCTGCATTTACTTTGTAATGGAAGTTACAGAAAAGCATTGCACAAGAATTGCATGTTTTACAGATTTAGTCTACTTGTGGAATCCTTGTGAGGACTGATGACACTTGCTCTTCTCATAACTATGTATTTTAGTTACTGGTAAATGTGATAGGCAGTACTTCTCCAGGTTTTGAGTATTCAAACATAAATACAAAGTTTTGCATTCAATCCGTTTGAGTGTTATAATTTTATAGCGTTGATAAATTTCAGGTTCCTTCTAGATAAATAAATAATGAAATATCCTGTTTTCAAAAAGCAAAATGAAGGCTATAAACAGCAGTTATACAGTTATTTTGTTAAGACTCTTGAGAAATCTTGCTGAAAACAAGTTGATAGAACAATTGTGCATTTAATTATTAATCTATTTTATGCTTTATTAAATGCTTAGTGTTGTTTTCCTAATTCACTTACGTGGTAATGGGTAATCAAGTGATGATCACTGGCTTATAATTTAAAGATAGCTACATTGTATGGAACCTTGAAAGCTAAACAGGACCTCTCATCTGGGTGGGCAAAATATGAATGTACATAACATTTTTTTCCAGTTTTCCAGTAACTGTTGTGTTAGTAGCTGGTGTCTGACTTAACACTATACCAGATTGCTTCTTTTCAGTCTGCTGTTCTCAGCACTTGAAAACTGACTGAAAACTCCTGGACTTGAAGTATACTTTAAAGAAATTTTTTTGTTTTACTTCTAGTATGCCTATGGATGTAAAACTTAATACTGGATTTTCTACCCTATTTGACTTCTGAAATGGTGCAGGGGAAAGACACACATGACTATTTCTGTCTTTTAGAAAACTAGATGGTTATTTGAGCATGGATCTCTCTGGCATGGCAAAGCTTTAGGCATTGTTCACAACAGGATATGAAATGTCATCTGGTAAAGGTCTGAGGGACTATGCCTCATCTCAAAACCTGGTCAGGGAGAGAGGGGGAGGATATAAGAAGCCAGTACTGAATACCAGGATGTGTATTCAAGAAAGCAAAAGGAGTGAAAGACTGCAATGTTGCATCTGTGCTGAAGTCTTTAAGGAGCAGTTAAGTCTTCTGAGCATTGGAAAACTTAGAGTTGTGCTGTTTTTATTGAATATGTGAATCTCCTATATGTTGCCTATTACAGGTCAGGTGAACCAGAAACATGTGCCTGTGACAACCTGATGGTATGCCTTGTGTATCCTTGCTTGTCTGTGCTTGGATGGTCATACTGGTGTAACTGAATATCTAGAAAGAACAACGTGCTCTGAAATAGCCCAGACAACTGGTTAGCTTGCAAAAGCACTTGAGATAAAAAACAAATTTTGAGTGTAAAATTTTCCATCATAGACAGCTTTCCTCCCAAACTCCCAACAATAAGGCTTTAAATTAGCAGCCTACAGTCTATTCGCTCAGAAAAAGTAAAACTGGGAGTCTACTTCTGAAAACCGACAGAGTCAACTGAGATGTTATTTTATAGTTTACCAGTTCCTCAGGTAGCTATTTACATGAGCCAGTAAAGGAGATAGTGCACTGTGTATAAGTCAAAGCACAGATTTCAGTTCTGGTCAGTCTAGCAGTTTTGTTTTCCCCAAGGCTAGAGCTCACTTACTTAGCCTCAAGCATTTGCATCCAAGGCTTCACACTACATCTCAAAATTTTAGCTTGCTTTGAGGAGAAGGATGCTATTTAACAGCAGCGTTGAAATGTTTTGTACACACAAAGCCATCAGGGACAGCTGAACACATTAGAGCTGTGGACTGACAATCTACAGAAACTTCCACATGCGTATGATGAAAAGCTAGCCTCTGGATGGTTGAATTCAAAGATGAATGGTCATCACTGTATTAAACAAGGGAAAAGAAGAAAGTATGTGTGTCAAAATTTTAATTTCCTTCCAGATGTGTAGCATAGCCAGCAGTGTAATGGCCAGAAACGTAAGGAAAGAAATGGCTGCACTGCAAGTTTCTGGTAGCAGTGTTTCTGTACTGTTGGTTGCTTGTAGAAGCGACCCAGTACATTTTAGTGTCTATCTGTGTCTTTTCCAAGTTACAAATTTCATCTTTTAAGGAGGCTTAAAAAAATCAGTATTTCTCTTAGGGCAGCCTATGGCACCAGATATGTGAAAAATGAAAGGTCTCTGGAAATTAAATAGGGGGAAAGAGGGTTGTATAGTTGAAGGTCTTGGCTTCAACTGTGAAACCCATTGTAGGTGGCTGAAGTCCTTTGAATAGCATCACCTGGCTGATTGTAAGGTATTTAGAGACCCCTTTCTATCATCAATGAAGGGCTTCAAATAATATTTGGGGAGCATGGATTTTTAAGTTGGATGGCAATAGGTGTTTCTAGAGGTTATATTAATGTTTAAACTGTTACCTTAAATGTTCAGATGCTCCTGCTTTCATCTCTGTTCAGTGGGAGAGAATAGATTTATTTAACTTTATATAAAGTTCATCCTCTAGCAAAAACCAATGTATGCATTCTGGTAATTCAAATGTATACAGAAGAAACCAGAAAATTACCGATTCTGACAGGAATGAGCTAGAGATGTTTCAAATTTCCCTTTATGTGTCTACATCCTTTAAATATGAAGACTATAACACTGAGACATTAGAATGCATTCTGGGGAGGGAGAAAAACCAAACAAAACCCCCAGTAGCCCAGAACAAATTACTACATTGCAAAGGATGAAAATCTTTAAGTAGGCCACTGAAGAGGGTGAGGGGAGAATCAAAATATGCCAGTGGCACTAACTGATCCACAGAGTAATCTATTTTCCTTCTAGGGTTCAGGACCTTACTACAGAAGATGACAAAACATGAATTAAATTGCAAACTGTAAAAGTCAGGGTACTTATTAATCTGTGATCAAGTAACTCTGTTATGTCTAGCTATAATATTAAATAATCTTCTTTTGCTTCACAATTAAGTAATCACTCTTCAGAAGTGGCAGGTGCAATGGAATACAGAAATATGCAAAGGGAGATATACAAGCCAACAGCAGTTGACTTAAGTATGCAATATCTGGAAACAAGTGTAAGAGATTAGGTGGCAATGAATGTTAATGGGTTTTGTCATTTGAACTGAAGGGGGAACCCAAGAAGGCAGCTTTGATATAAGTATGTGTGTGTTTAAGGCATACTGAAAATTAGGAATATGTACTCTAAAATTTTTAAGTGAGCCAGGTCTTTATTGGTCACATACGAGGAAAGGGTTTGGATAATATACTTGGTTTAAAAAACAATAGGATGTATCTGCTGGCACTCAGAGGATTGCCCTTCTGTCAGTTAGTGCTGGGCCCAAATGCATTTTTCACTAGAATGCACTTGCTTTGAGCAGCCAGCAAGGCTGACCTTCCTTCTTGGAAGTCTACCCTGCTGATGATCCTCTGATCCAGTACCAATGTGTCCTTCTGGGCTATCTTTGACTTAAGTCTCTTAGCTTCAAATGATCACAGGTAGATAGCACACCTCTGTCTTACAGAATGAGGCAGAGGCTTGGGTGAACCTGCAAAGCATTTGTTCAAGGAATAAGTCTCAAACTTCCTTCTTATGTGCATCTCTTACCTGACTTACCTATGGTTGCTCCACCAGGTGCACGAGCATCAGAAGGGTGTAAGGCAGCTTAGTGGAGTATTGGCAGTTGTGTGTGGTGCTGAAGAAAGCTGCCTGGGGATGGGCGGCTGCTTAGGCATGAGAAGGAGAGAAAATAGCTTAGAATGTGACAAGTTGAGTTACAAATAGTGTTTTTACAGGACAGTTTCTGGTAAACTGTCATTGAACTCGGAGCATGACTTATGCTGGAATTTTGGTTTTCTCTGGAAGTTTGGCTAAAACTAAAGCAAGTCTTTTACTGGTGCTTTAACTAACAATGGAGCATGAGCCCTGAAAAACTGGAGGTTATTCCATAATCAACTGATCAAATCATGGAAACTGTTTGAAAAACATAGTGTCTTAGTGCTTGTATGCACTCATTCTTCTTCTGAAGATTCACTTCCCTACTGTTTCATTATTCTCTTTTAAGTAAAACACAAAGGACTAATATTGTTATATTGTAGTGCAAGTATATAATGGTGTTAAGGCACGAATGAATAGCAGAGAAATTCTATTATTGCTTGCACTGTGGCTGGATGTTACGTGAAGATTAAAGATTTTGTGCGGCAAAGGAAGATTGCTGTTAGCAAAATACCACAGAAGGCTTTAGTTTGTTTGTGGCCCCTTGCTTTTAAAGGTTTTGAACTGTTTATTTTAATGGTGTTGGTTGTGCTTCTTTCAGTCTTGTAAGCCATGTGAGCCAAGGGAAAGTAAATGAAAAGTTCTGTATTTGAACTGTCATTGTGTCTTAGGTTTTTTGTTTTCTTTTAACCTACACCTTCAAAGGAAGGAAATACCAGAAGCCTTGCAATATAATATGCATAGCTGACCTTTTGAGTTCCGGATTGCATCAGGAAGGAGGAAAGTACTTCAAGGCACAAAAGTGGAAGGTTAGAGCGAGGTTTAATTCCAGCACTTTGAGTCACTAGAAATAATAAATACTACAGAGATAACCGTGCAGTGCTGCAAGCGAAGATAGAAGAAAAGTGCAAATATATATATATATATATATATTTATATAAAATTATTAGAGCAATGTTTTCAGCATCACAGTAACTTTTTCATTTGTATTGAACTGTAAAGTTGAGTACCACAGAAGTAAATGCCAACTATGAAAAAATAAATAAAACAACAAGAGAAGGAAATTGATACCAAATGGTATCATCCAAAGCTATTAAACAGAAATCAAACACAGCTACAGCATTCACTGTGAAAAATTCACTGGTATGCGCTAATTCTCATAAGCAATTTAGCAGCACCTACTCTATCCTGGATAGGCCAAAGGGTAATAAAGGAAATAATTCCCCTCTGGGTTTGGAAGTTGTATGTGAAAAGCAGGAATTATTGTCTGTCCATTTTCTTTGAACAGTAGGAATAAAATCTTGATTTAATTTTTTTTTAGCTAAGGTTTGTGATAGAATACCTGTTAATGTTACTTTCTCTACTTTGTTAATACAGTAAATACCTGAAGATCCAGCAAGTGTGAGGCCTCTTGTTCTGCCAATACAGAAGTGTGGAATAAGAGACAGTCGCTGCTCCCGGAGAACTTGCCATCTAAACAGAGTATGAAATAGTCAACTAAAGAGATTTCATATAAGTGATATCTTTATATTGAGGAATTGTGGCACTCGAGAATCCTAGAAAGTAGAGAGAGAGACATACCAAGAGACTCCAAATCTTCACTGCAGTGCTGTAAAGGCATCAGCAGTGGGTTGTGGGTTGGTATCATCTGGCCCGGTCAGTTCTGGGAGGCAGCTGCATCCTTCCCTCACACAACCACAAACCAAATGGGAATGCTGATAACAGGGTCCAGAGGCTTGTGTGGCCAAACACCAAGTTTTGTGGGGCATATTCAGCGAGTCAGTCGTAATTTTTCATTTTAATTGTGTATGTGCCACTTGCTGAGATGGGCGTGGGAGCTGCTTTTCTCAGAAGAAACACTCGCTGTGCTGCCTCATTGTGTCACAGAAACAGTGATGACAGCTGCTTAGGCCCAAAAAGGGAGTTATGTGCTCCCATTGACAGGGCCATGGAAGAGCATTGCTGGAGTTACCCATTTCGTGGGCTTTGACCCCTTAGCTGAAGGAGGACTGTCTTTCATGCCCCACTTTTCTCTAGCTCCTCCTTTTGAGTTGTTCCTTCCCTTTCAGTAGATGCCAACAGTCAGAAGCACTCCTGTAATGCCTTGGAGTGCTATGCTCTGCACTGAGGGATTAGAAAAGACCTTTTACTGCTGGGTGAAATTGTCTGGGTTTCTGCAGGTTGTCTGCCTGCCTTGCAGGTGCAGTGTAGAGAACCGAGACTCATACGCTTCCCCACAGTATAAAAAGGCATCACTTCTTGCTACTTATGATTGCTAAGCAGAGGAGAGAAGTGATAACCATGCTGTTTCCCATTGTAAATGACATTTGAGACTTTCTTCTTTCGATCTTTTGCCAGAAGGGGACAGATGTTTGTCTAACAGAAGCAGTCAGACTGAGATGTTCAGTTCCTTCCAACTTGTGCAGACTGTGTGCTGGAGAGCAGGCTGCAAGGCCACCTGACAGGACCTTTGCACGCCATACCTGCACCAGGTTAGATGCCTGATCACTGAAATTACAAAAAGATGCGTATTTTTATCTAATACTTTCTTAAAATAAGGTTCAAGCCCGCTGCTTAAAGCATGTTCCAGCATCTGTTTTCCATTCATTTATGTGCTCTAAGCAAACACTTTGCTTTAAAATGATGTTTGCTGGTTTGGGTTGGTCTTTAATACAAGAAGTTAGATATTTATTTTAGGCACAAAGTGGTTCTCATTTTTTCCTGTAATATTATAGCTTTAAACTACAATAGCCTTTTGTACCCAACGCGCTGTTACTTAGTGAACAGAAAACACTGCTCATTATGTAGAAGGGACAAAACATACTCTCTCAGTAAGTCTTTACTCTTTGTACTTGCTCTATATAGTTTCACTCTTATCTCAAATTCACTCTTATCTAAAAGCAAACTTACTTAGGTTGAAAATATATTGCTACTAGTTACAAAAAGATGTTACATGTTATTAAGATGTCAGTCACTGCTAAGCTGGTATTTTTTAAATAGCATTTTGTCCTACTTGTTAAACATGCTTTCTTGTGTATCTTATGGTCTGCAGCCCTTGAGGTTTTCTGGGCACTCCCAGATGCTCTCGTGAACTGCACTCGCATAATGAAATAACAATTTCCATACTTCATGATGCACACAGGTGTATTAATACTGCACTGGAATGAAAGCTTGGTAACATGCAGGTTAGCAAGCCACAGAAATATCCCTGTGTATCTCAGTGAGATTCTGTAGTGCTAGGGGCTCACTTTGATAAGGAAAATTAAAATTTGGGCTGCTTTTTCTTTCCAGTGGCTTTGTGCAGCTCAGCACTTAAACTCTCTGGAAAATCACTCCAAATCTCCTTGTTATCATCACTCAGGTGCTCTTTCACATGCAGTTCCCTTTCCATACTTTCCTGTAACACAGATAGCATCTTCTGAGAGCCTTTTCCACAGCATAAGTGCTGATTCTTGGCGTTTGAAGGTGCACTGTGGGGTTGGTTGTAGCATTAGATGTAGACTTTGGATGGTGTCAGCCATCCTTTCCTTGGCAGAGGTGGAAATGTGGGCTCCTGTGCCATAGCAGGGCCAAGAAGCTCCCAGCCATGCAAATCAGAGGGTGCTGTATAGGTACCTGTAAAGCTAAATCAAAAACTTGCTCTAAATGCTCAGTCCAGAGCTTCAGCTTCTCTATCCTTTCTTGATATTTAAGTTTATCTTAATGGTTCTTCATTGATTTCTACCTCCAGATGGATGGGCAATAGTTATCTGCCTATATTCTGTATTCAAAGTCTGAGCTGTGCAGATAGTTAACCACTTATTCAGAATCTTTTTGTTTCATTGATAGGGTAAATGTCAATAACTGCATAGTTAGTGCTGAAATTTGTTCTTACTGCAAATTAGCAGCTGCTTGCAACATGTAATGCAGTGTTAATTTTTTTTCCCTGAGCCCTGTTGAAAGTATGTTGAAGAATGAAGAGTGTTTTTTAACAACTGGAGCGCTTCTCTCAATTTTTTTGGTTTTTGATCTCTTTCAGACAAAAAAAAAGTGTGGCTCAAAGTGCCAAGCACTATTGAAACTACTTTTGTAGGGGGTGGAGGGAAACAATAGCAAATATTGTAATAAAAATATGATGACTTTAGTAAATTAAACATTTTTAGACCAGATTGCAAAGGTTAAGTTTGCCTCAAAGAAAAGTGCTTTTTCAAACATTTTTAAAAAACCCACAGAAATCCTCCAATGGAAAATATTTATGATCTTCAGTTTGGCAGAAGTGGAAGAATTGTATTACTGCTTGTGCTATAGGATCCTATTTGCTTGTTATTTTCCATACTGAGGGTGTCTGCCAACTCTTAATTCTGATGTGAAAATTATGTCTCTAATGATTAAGCCAGCAAACATACTCTTGCAAAATGAATTCAATCTTTTTTTTTTCCATTATGCTGTTTTTCTGCTTAGTATAAAATAAATAAATGCAGACAAGTCAGACTAACGTTGGACCTTGTACGTCTGTTAGCGCTTGACCATGATAGGTGAACCAGAAGCCTTGAAAGTGTCTTAACATCCAGTATACCTAGCGGGACTAGGGTAGTTGAATTTAGTTCATCAGTTTGAGTTACCACTGTTTTTTAATAAATACAAGTATAATTCAGAGTTTTAAACGAGCTAAAGAGAATGTAATAATCCTTGTGGATGAAACCTTTTGTGCAATTTTAGAGGCCCAAAATAATCACATGCCACAAGGTAGAAGAATGTGAGTGCAAAATCTTCTAACTGCACAATACCATTGCAAAATTGCAGGGTTCATAGGTTTGGCCTCTCCAGCCTGGCCTCTGGAGCTAGAAGATTGCTCTCATGACGCATAATACGGTGAGCAGAGTTTCTGGCAGAGCTATGGCTGTGACTTGACGATGAATTTCCTTGGATTGTAAAATTAAACACATCTTTACATTTATGATAGCTCAGTTTATCCAAACTTGATGTTGCAGAGGGTGTCAGTA
This sequence comes from Mesitornis unicolor, assembly GCF_000695765.1. NCBI lineage: Eukaryota > Metazoa > Chordata > Aves > Mesitornithiformes > Mesitornithidae > Mesitornis > Mesitornis unicolor. The sequence continues at coordinate 35,511 of NW_010177870.1, read as the reverse complement.
AGGCTGAAGGTTGCTGTCATTGAGAGGAAATACTGCTTTTCTGTTCTTTCAAAGAAGTGTATTAAAATGTTTGGCAAATACTTGCATTTGGTAACAAGATGTTCTCATTCCTGAACACAGAAGACTTTTTCATGAAGACATGAGCTCTGATGAATCCTGCTTTGACAATTTGATTTTACTCCCCACCTTTTCTGAGGGTTGTTGTTGTCTTAGTGAAGTTAGCAGTCAGTAATATAGCCCATGCTGTAGTGCATCCATTACAAAGTCCAGCATCTTGATTGAAAGCTATGTTCTCCAGCGATTAAAGCGGAGGGGCAGGCCTGATGGCTCAGGCAGTAATTTTGAAACCACTGTAGCTAGCTGGAACTTAGTTGCATGTCTAGCCAAAGCTGCAAACGTCTCTTCACCAGGCAGGCTCTTGGTAGAGCTGTGGTAGGGCTGACTTAAAGGGTTAGGTGCAGCCTAGGGTGTTTAGCTGGAAATGATTTCATTAAAGCCTGTTTTTTTTTAAAATGGAAGGGAAAAAGGAAACCACATTCTGCTCTCAGTATTTTTTTTATTTTCTAAGTTTACGTTTTTCCCTCTTGCTGGAGGGAAACTATTTCTGTCAGCTGCTGTGGTGTTACACGAGAGCAAAGAGATTACAGGCCAAGGTGTTCACTTTTTTTTTTGTCCATTCCTGCCTACTAATGCCTATCTCCTACGGTTTCAAGGAGAATCAAAAAGTTGATTCTTTAGAGTGAATTTGTGGAGGGGAGGGGTGTGTGAGGCCAGGCAGGGAAAGTTTGCCTTATGCAAAGGTGAGCAGGGCACTGTGGCTTTGCTCTGAATTTGTAGTGATTGTTTTATTTGTCAAGCTCTGTACTCATGAGCAGTGCAAACAATACAAGTGTTGGTAGTGGAAAGAAAGCATTTTATGTAGCTTTAAAAAAATATTTTTGTCAACAGTCAAGCACACAAACACTGCTTACTACAAAATATATTAGTTCTTTTCACTGCATAATGTAATTAATTCAGTCTGTTAACCAGCATATTTCATCTAATGCTTTCTTCTGACAGTACGATTACAAAAACTTACAAACCAACTGAAAACAATGCAAATACATTTGTCTGTTTGCTGTTTCTTCTACAATGGCAGTTTGCCAGAGATTACATGCTTCACTAAGTGTCACTAAATATTATGTACTTTGGACTTAATTATGTCTTGAAGGCACTGGCCCTTTCAGGGAAGAGAGGGGACAAAATTGCTTCCTTGAGAGCTTTAAGCCACGCTCTGCCTGAGAAAACATGACTGCTGTCAGCATGGTAGGAAATCAAAAGGCAAGTTGATCATCTATTTGAGATGATGAAGCATATGTTCTTGCTTACACCTTCTCAGCTCTGCTGATGGGTGAGCATCTTGCTGCTCTGGGCATTAAATAATCCTCTGTTAAACCTGTCTTTGCATCTGTAAGCTCATATGCTCTTCTGTACCATTATCTAAGTCTTACAACGAGGAATAACTTCCAGGCTATGAAGCCTGAGATCCTAAAGACTTCTGGATTTTTTCCTACACTCGAACATAGTATGAATGGTTACTTAAAAAACAGGAGAACACCCACTTTGAAGGCTTTTTGTCCAACACTAACACTATGAAATAGGAGGGCCGAAGGGGTAAGAATCTACACTGAGATCTCACTGATCTCTAAAGAGTCTGTCAAACTCAGGACACACTATTGCTGGCAGCTTCTAATTCTTAAATTCTTGAAAATAATATATTTCATAGTGTATTTATAAACTTCAGAATATATATATTCAGAGACAACCCATGGGAACACAGCTAAATCAGGATTATGTTGTGCTGTGGAAGTATGTAGGATGTAGCTGTTGAATAATTTAATGCTGCTTTTTCCTATTAATTTTTTAGCCTATCTGTTTTCCTTAGCATTTATTCCACTCTGAAAGGTTCCCTTAAAAGTCCTTTCTAAAATCAAACTATTACAAACTCCTGCGGATATGAATCAGTAAGAGCATTTAGTGGTGCTGAATTTCTGAAAAGCTGTTGTATCTCATGTCAGGTAAGTTTGTTTAGAGTTTTATCTCTTTAGACATTTACTCATTAATGAAAATACTATCTCAGTTTCAAAATCTGAGTAATTATGTATTAATTAAGGGTTATAAGAGCAACTGCCTAAACTGGATAATCTCAGTGTCAAAATTTCTTCTTCCAGTGCTTCCTCGTGGTTCACAAAATCACTGTGCTGAGTAACAGGTTGTAAGTTCAGGAGCCAGCCCTGGTAATCACTCTGCCATAGTGTCTTGCACCTCTAATATAAGCTTTCTTCAAATTGCCTCTGCTGTATGTCTTCACTTAAGCTGTACTCCTGGCATGAAGTTTTGGAGATGAAAACTATACCTGTCCTCAATGGTACTTGCTCCCTGTCTCCCTGGTCAGTGATTTAGGCTTAGCACTGATTTCTGGAAATCTTTTTTCTGAGTTTTTTGGGTGCTTAATTCTGCTATCCATACATGCATAAAACTGGAGATGATTGCGGCAAATTCTTTTTCATCTTGTTTGCTATGTCTGTACTCAAGCGCATCTGGGCTGAAATGTTACGGCTTAGAAGAAGGTAAGCAACATATGCTCTAGTCTCGAACCAAAAATAGCAGAGCCTGAGTTCTAATAAGTGAGACATCAAGAACTGCTGTTCACATGGGTTGTCTGATTTTACCCTTGCCTTCAATAGAGAAAATGTCTTAGAACCATTATATCTTCCTTGCTTTAATATACATAAACCACAAATGCATTCTAACTTACAGTCATCAGTGAGAGTTGTATAAAGCACTGGTACAGTGCTTTACAATGGTACATAATTTATTATTGAAATGAAATTTAATTGCACTTAAATATTACTTGCTGTATGCCTTTTCCCATTCTATTATAAATGCATCTTAGCATGCTCCCTGTTTGCAGCTGAAATAATAAATGATTTCATAATTCGAGTTTTGTGGGACACCAGAAACATGTTTTCTGTCAGTACAGAGCCATTTTATGAACTTGTTATGGTGTGGGTATTCATTGCTTCCTCTCCTCTTGCAGAATAAATCTCTGGACAGTAGTATCTAGCATTTAAATGTTTTGGAGGAGCTTAGGTTGAAATGAGAAGACTATTGAGTGTAGTTATCACACAATATTTTTGCCTAAAATTTTAGTTTTAGTGACACACATTTAATAATGCTTCACTAAATACCTTAAAATGTGTACCTTACATTTATAGCCTTGTTGTCATGTTGAAATTTCATTGCCATTGGTGCTTTTAAAGCAACTTTTTCTTTATCTGTCTTAAAGTTTATCAATGTGAATTGTTGCAGTGCTCTTAATAATAGAAAAACAAAATTTCTGGTATAATGGTCCTCATGAAAAGTACTGAAGTTGTGCCAGTTCTCACAGGAATTATTCTCCCAGTACTTATGTGAAATAGAGGATAATGGTCATGCTAAAAGATTTTCAGTTTTCTAGGTAGTAGTTTTCCTATGTAGTATGTAGTTTCACAGAATATATTAAATGCTACACAATAACTTAAAGAAAAGTTACTAACCTTCCTTCTTAAAAAGCTATTAAGACTATAATGTGAACTATGCAAAACCAAACGAAATTTGGAGTTCAAGAGGATTATGAAACCTTAATTTGGTATCCTAGTATATGGTGTGATCATTCCATTCTTTCCATTATTTATTTTCCTCTCTTTAATTCTCCTTTACTCAATACTTTCTGTGAAAGGTATTTTTTTCTCTTCATCTTTCAGTGTGTGGCCACATGCATTATTAACTACTTGCTATTCCAATCCTACAATAAAAAAAAACATGTTAATGTATGCCCAGACTTTCGTATGGCACTGTCATCAATTGTGGTATTGTGACAAGTACTAATGAATTCATCCTTAAATTGGATCTATTATAGGAGACAACGTGTATGAGAGAAAAATGTGTGTGATTATGTATAGATACTATCCACATTTCATACATAAAGATATGAGGTGCCAGGTTAATACTATAAACTTATCTGACATTGAGGGATCAGATTGAATGAGATCTTATTTTTAAAGTTCTTCATATGTTAGGAAAAACTTGTGTGAGTACTTGAAAATTCTGCAAGTCACTCTGCAGATATTGATGTTACTCGGTGTCTGTAGGTGTAGTTGGTGCACAGAAAATGTGAAGGGCTGTTAAAGATTAAAGAACTGTCAAAGGAAGTTAAGGATGGTTTGGTGCTCCTGGTGGGTTAACGCAGGGCTCCTGGTTTAATTCACAATTGTGTAGTAGTGCAGGCTTCAGTAGGATTTCTGCTTCTGTCACTGTAACTTCCTCATTGCTTACAGCTGCTCTTCTTCCTTCAGCTTCCAGTACCTATCTGTCTCCTTTTTCTATGGCTTTCTCCCACGTCCTTTGTCAAAACATCTGTATTTTTCCATGGTGTCTGTCATTCTCTCCAGACCTATTTCTCTGTCAGGCTATCTTGGACATCTTTCTTCACTCACTCTTTCTTGTTTTTCAGTGCTTGACTAATGTCTTCTGCCACTCCTCTTTTCTGCATGGCTATGGTGTCAAGAAAGGAGACAAAGCACATTGATTTTTCTCGTCTTCACTACTTTTTACAATTGAAGCAGTGGAGCTGTATTGGCACAGATTTAAGAAAGAAAAATAATTGGGCTCAGCAGACAGCAACATGGGCAACTGCATTCAAAAATTCTAAGTTTGAGATGGTCAGGCAAGTAAAAAGATTATTAGAATGGAGAGATTTGAGCAGCTTTAGTGGTAGACCTCATCCTTTGATCTAAAGCAGTGTTTCCAGCTTGAAATATATGTTTGTAGTTAATGATCTTGTTTCTGCTCCTGTTTTGGCCATTTTAAGAAGAGTTAGGACTATATAGCTCTAGGGCTGTGAATGTACAAAGTAAGTAATAATTTCATACCCAGAGTATTTTTTAATACACTTCAATGCTAATTAAATTCTTAAACTAGAGGTGGTAAAAGGCAGTGGGTGTCCTCACTAGGCGAGTCAGTTCCCCTCCATATTCCTACCCATTTCCCCTGAATCTCCTATCAAAAAACTTTTATTTGATCCCATTATCTGTACCATCGGTTATTAGTAACAACAATGCACAACATTGAACGCAAAGTGACCTTTTGCTTTACTGAAGTTGTTAACATTTTAATTTCTGCCTGTTGGTGATTGTCAATTTATTGTATCTTCTAACATTTATTTTTTGAGAGTCTCCTAATTCTTAACTTGAAGTTATAGAGATGGTCACTTCAGTTCCTATTTGTCACCAATGTAAATTTATTACTGTGGAATTAATCTTACTAACAACATATAACTTACAGAAATGTCATGATGGCCCACTAACATACCTGCATCATACTAGAACAGAGTTTTCACTGAAGTTTTCAACTACACAATACATTTTATCTTACCAAACTGACAAAAACTAGCTATCCAAGCCACCTCGAGATGCAGTATTGGAGACTACAGTCTTTCGATTTGTCCTAGCTGCAAATCTTAGTTTTCAATAGCAATACATGGAGATAAACATTGCATTGTGTCAGCTAGTGGAAAATAGAAGCTATTATCTTTTCTTAGTAACAATGGTGACAAGACCTGATAGCAAAGAGCAGCTCCAACAATATGATTAATAACGTACACAGCCAGAAGAATCCATTTTTATTGCATACAAACCATAAAACTTTAGAAGGTAAATTCTAGTTTGAACAAACCTGTATCTTAATAACTGGAGATGGAGAATATACCACAATAATATATCTACCTAACAGTACTCATCCTAAAAAAGACAAAACTCTAAATCGTTCCTCAGTGACTTAGAGCTGTGACTAATTCATTGGTGATTAAATGTGAGGTATTTGTTACCACTCCTTGCTCAACTTTGCAGAATTGAAATTTCTACCACCACACGTGAAGATTTTGACCTAAAAATTGGTAGACCCTCTTTTGACTGAAGTGATGGTACTTTTCCCAAGATTATCAGCAGCTCTGCTCACCTTGCACGTTGACAGATGCAGAGTCTGATATTTCAAGTGAAGGCTGCCAAATATTCTGCTGAGCAGAAAAAGTGTCATTTTCACAGGAAGGTCTCCAGGATTCAGAGGTAATTATTCTAAATACTTGTTCTGTACCTGGTCATTACTAAAAAAAAATCTGAATTGACATAAGTGAGTAATTTTAATACCCATAAACAAGTATTGCGTCAGCAAAACCAGAACATTTAGAACTGCAAATAAGGCAAAGAATCTGCTCTTTTATTGTATTATAATATTTTTTAAAGTAGCCTGTAGAAGGCATTGGAGGGGAAGAGGCAGAGCCAAGAGGAGATTTAGCTATTACAGGACTTTTTGGAAGGAACAGTAGAAATAATAATGGGGGAGAAGGGAAGGAAGATGCCTGATATTTTTAATTTAAAAAAAAATCTGTGATAAAAAGCATTTTTCCTTCATCTTCTTGTAACTTTTTTTGTTGTAACATATCAAGCTGGCTTTTAGCTTTGAATGTCTTCTGTCATATAGTAAGTACAAAGATCTGCATTCTGAAGGAAATTATTTGATTCTAGTACACAGTGTTTTGACCTGAAATATGTTGTTCCGGAAGCTTGTGGAATAGGAAATGGTAACCCCGTGTGGTAACGGTTCTTGGAGCTGTGCTTGACAGAGACAAAAATAGGTTTGGCAGCTGCTGTATTCCTCCAGCAGGACTGCACTTTAGTCAGGATGAAGGGGATTGTGCAGCCAGGGAGCAGGACGACATAGTGTGAGTTTTACCTGGTGAATGCAGGTTTGTTACCCTAGGCAGGGGACAGCTCTCTTGCATACCAAAGGCACTTGTGAAGGGTTGGAGCTGAAGAGACTTTCCCCTTGGCAAGAACAGTTCAGAGCTCGTTATAGTGGGCTGTCTCAGATACTTGTTAAATGAAGACTAGGACCAATCCCTATGTTTTGGTCAACTCAACCACCATGTGGGTAAACTGGGGATTTTTCTCTCCCTTCTGCTATGCATCTTCCCTCCATTTTGTCCTGTGGAGAACAATAACACTTTGCTCTGTCGCTTTTGTTTTGTCTCTGTGGCCCTGTGCGTCCTCGCCCCACTGGCTCTCTCCTGCATAACACTTCAGACCTGGACACTCCTCCACCTCTACACTCTTGCACATCTCCATGGTTAAACATCCTTCTGTTAGCCCCCAACACCTGTGAAGTTGTTCTTGATAATAAGCAAGGCAGGGGTGAAGAAGGGACAATGCTTTTTTCTCTCAGCAGTTTGGCCTTAGATTGGTTTAAAACTACCATAAATATCTCTTTGGAAAGGTGAATTTAGGGTTCTGAGGAAAATAGATGCAGAAGAGTGTCTGGAGGAGAGAGACTGTGTGTAGGAGGGAACTGTGATGTTTTACTGGGTCTTAATACCTCTAGAAAGAGAAGGGGGGGGAGATATCAAAGTAGCTGGGAAAGGAGCAAATACTACATCCTTTTATCTCCTCCTCAAAACAAGTGAGAGGAAAAGGGAATGGTTGTATTGACTGAACAACTAAATATTTAGTCAAAAAGTCTGGAACAGTTGTCAACTCCAATTTTGCATTATTTCAATCTAAGTGGGAAATTATTTTACTGCTGATTTGACTGCCTTTCTTGTCTGCTTCCTCTTTCCTCATTTCATCTATCTGTTGCGCCCTTTCACTCCTGAAGACTTTTTTTTCCAGTTTCCTTTAAGAGCAGAGATCCTTTAGTGTATGATTATGAAATGCTGAAGATAACAGGACCTTGATCTCTGCCTGGGGCCTCTACCTGTCTGTAGTAACATTTCCAGTGAGTCAGAGTCTGTCCAGACAAGGATATCACTGCAACCAGAGCCCTGTTAATGAAAGATACAAAAATAAACCATGCTCACCAAGGACCTGCCTTCAACTGAGACAAGGCCACTTCCAAATGAAAGCATTCATTTAAGCATGTTGCTACTGTGAAGTATTGAGTGTTAGTTAAATTAATAACAGATGTGCTCACCTTGAAGTAATAGGACTTGATATAGAAAACAAATAAAATCTAATAGAAAACATCCTCAGAAAATTCAGCCATCTCCAAATTATAATTTTATATGTAAATATATAGATTAATTAAGAATGTATTAAAAATTTTCTTGGCAATAATGACATTTTAGGGTACATCAAAAATTGATAACTAACAGATATATACCAAGTAAAAGCATTTGTAAATAATACCACATTCTACAAAAGGTGATGTAAAGATGCATTGGATAAAATACTAGCTAACCATTAGGTCTGAGACAAGGTTCTCTTAACTCTGAACTTTGCTTTAAGTCCAGATCCAGTTTGTGTCTTTTATAATAATAGGGTTATGTAGCAATCAACCTCAGTATATGTATTTTACTTATTTCAGCTCTATTTGCTTTGAATCCTAATTTTACCATAATCATAACTTTCAATCTTTGTTTGCACTGATAATTGTAATGGAGATTCTTTAAAACCATGACCTAATTTTACTAGCAAATATCTATTCATCATGTCTGAGTAGCTTCTTAATAACTCAATTTTGTCCTATTTTGACTCGACACTTGAACTATGCTGTCAGCTGAGCTGGTTTTTGTAACCCAGCCTGCCTCACATGGAAAATCAGCTCTGACAAAGCTGAAGCCCTTTACACCTTGCACATTTCTGACTTTTAGCAGAGTAGCTTTTAAACAGCTTTTAGCTGTTTAAACAGCCTCTTGTAATGAATCAAGGCAGGTTGACTGTTGGTTGCAATGCTGGAAATTGTAATTTACCTGCAACAGTGGGCTAGACCCTGGAAAAAATCATCATGATGCAGATCCAGAGCTGTGAATCCTCTTTGGTCCTGGAGATGGCCTTGTCTTTGGCCAGCTGGAAGAGGGGAGCTCCTTCTCTTAGCAGAGTCAAGGTATTCACCTAGTGTGCCTGTGCAGCATTTCAGATTTTGGATTTTTGAGTTTCTCTCATAGGCATCAGCAATTAAATTAATAATAGCTATTACCATTATTTTCCTTTTTTAAACTGTTTCTAAAAAACAGAGAGAGGTTTCTGAGAGGATGGATTTCTTCATAAATCTGATTTCTTATACCCAGGGAAGGTTTTGGGTGACAAATTAACCAGTTGCTGTTCTGTGCTGCTAATGCGTTTAACATCTCAAAATAATTATTTGTCTTTCAGATGCCACAGATTACTCTTTTTTGGTATGTGCTCATGGCATTTCTTAGAGTTCTGGGCAGATTTGGCCCAAAGATGTTTGTATTTTTTTCCTCTCCTGTATTGTTTCCTCATTAATGTTAGGAGCAGAGGAGATTCCTGGGTGGTTTCTGTGAGCTCTAACTGTCTTGGAAAAGAGACTCTTATCTATTCAGATTTGTTTGCATAGAGGCAGGTGGGTTTATCCCCTGCAGACTGAGAAACTGCCAGGCTGTTCAGCTCAGTCACAGTTTGAACTGTCACTGTCCTGGAGGGGGCTTGCCCCACGCTGAATGCTGTGCTGTGTATAATGCAACCCTTCCTCCTGTTGTTGAGTACATTAAAATAGATATTTTACACATTGTAAGCCATCATGATTCAATCTTCTGTATTTAATCTCCTTAAATGTCATTCAAGAACTGTAAAATACATTTTAATAAATGTATGATTTTTGTAATAATTTTACAGAGAAACATTTTATTAAATTATGCCTAACTGTACATTCAGCTTGTACCTTCTGTGTTTTGAATTTCTGCATGCGCTCCTGCACTGAATGACAGTGGTAGAGACATGGCCTTGCTGGTGGTTAAGAGGATAACAGGACGTGATCCTTGTTGGTGTTACCCTGGCAGATGTATGCTGTAAAGTAGCAAACCATGAAGAACAATTAAAAATATCAGTTGGATATTACAAAAAGTCAGATAAAGGTATAGAAACATAATGATGAATTTTTAAAAAATAAAAGTAAGAGTCAAGTGAAGTTTAGTTACGAGTCTGCTGAGCAGGATGGATTTGTTTACCCCATCCCTCTTTTGCATTCTTTACTCAGTAACATTTGCAATATGATCTATAACCTCACCATGTAACACTATTTTAATGCTACTTGTCTTTTTCTTAAGAGAAAGAAATATGATCAGTAGACAGAATGACAAGCTAAACAACTGCCTTCTAAAGTGATTTTCGTACAGTGAAGAATTGAGTGCAGTGGTACTGTAACGGCACTAGAAAGATTTGTTGCTACTTTCTCTTAATTTTTAAGCTACAGTGCTTGCAAAGTGGTGTCCTTTCTTTTGGAAGCTGCAGCTGGTCTTTCTGATATGGTTTTGTTGTAAAAGCAAATAAGAATAAAATTTGTGGTCCTAAAAAATAAAATCTGCCATGTGATATACTCATCTTCTTACCCTGTCAAGAAAATGAGACTAATGATGCCAATAAGACTGCTCATGGTGCAACTTGGTGGAAATGCAAGTGGCAGGTTCTAGTCCTGCAAAGGTAATGAAATTTTGGAGGAAAAGCACATGATCTCATTTATGGACTTTTAATCATCTTTAATTAGCTGTCCTAGAAACAACCATTAAAAAGGTCTTAAAGAAAACCACTAGCTCAGAATGCAAAGGATTAAAAAATTACCTGTTTATGACAAAACCATGTCACCTGTTTTCTTAAGTTTTTTTTTAATTTATTTTTTTTTCCTTCTCCTAGCAGAGCCTTAGTGAATATTTCCAGAAGAAAACTAGGGAGAATACTAAACCTACCAGTTAATGGTTATTCACAGTGTTAACACAAATATACTGTCAGGAGAACGCAGGTTCTGTATCCGTTTTAGAAAGCGCATCTCTCTTCACTGGAAAACAGGAGCACTTGACATTTCTTTTTTTTTTTTACATATAAATTGCACTAAATTGTAATTCTGTTGTGACTACCTGATGTCTGGACCAGCAAAATAAGTATTAATGTTGTCTTACTGCATTGGGGAAGGGAGAGATTTAAAATTTACATTCCTTTCTCTCTTTCCATTTTTAGTATTGCGTTTCACTGTGATAATATTTTCTATCTGCCTTTGAAGAGCTTACTGCAACTTCAGAGAATCTCAAGGCATTAGAAAAATACTTTTTTGGGATCCCTTTTGTTTATTTATAAAAGATTACTTAATGGAATTCATGCTTCCCAACTTGCACACTTATTTAAAAGTCGAAATCCAGTTGCCAAGCAAAATAAACGCAGCAGGGTAAGCTGCTGTGGATAAACAAGGCATCAATATGTAATTTCGTTGAACTGACAAACTGAAATCATAATATTATCCTAATAACAGTTTCACAGAAAGCCAATCATAACATTATTTAAATATTGTAATAGATTTTGAATCACAATAAGTTGAATTCCTTTGGTTTCACCACAGAGATGCATATTTTCTTCCTCACTTATAGATGTTAGTGATTTATAAATCAAACAACTTGTAGTAAAGTAGGTAAGGCAATCAGCTTTGTCCTAAATATTCTGCAATATCTTTGGCTGCCTGGTGCGATTGCAGTCTTGAATACCTTGCTTGGGAAGTGATGCTCTGCAGACATCCCTGGTGGTCCTCCTGGTTTCCAAGAGTCTCTGAATGGCCGTGTCAGAAATGGGAGTGATGGGGGCAGTACCTGCGCAAATACTTTCTCTTATAATACTATACCTGTAGAAGCCCATCAGGGTTTCATAGTGATCTCAAAATGATTTTTTTTTAAGTAAAATTTTTAAAGAGAGGGAGACAGTCCAGCAGGATACGAAACTCTGCTGTTTGTTGCACTGCAACAAACCAGCTTGAACATGCAAGTAGCAAGAGATATTTTGCTAGCTTACAGGTATTAGATACTATTTTATTTCCTTCTGATCCAACTTTTAAGACCAAAATTGTTATAAATTGTTCTGTCAAAACGTGGCACACAAAATTCCTGAGAAAGGAGATTCATAATGTAATGGAGAACTTTTTTTTGTGGCTTTTTTTGAATGGTGTTTTGTTGGGGTTTTTGTTTTGTTTTGTTTGATTTTTAATTTTAATTGCAAAAGAAGTAACAGGTTTAGTTCTTCCAACCTGTGATGAGTTAACAGGACATTGAGAAAAAGTGAGCAGGAATTGAAGCCTGTACTCTGTTTTGGGACATTTGAGAAGTAGTATTTTGCTTTTGCTTTGTTTTCAGGAGCTTTTCAAATGAACTGGAAAAAGCTTGTGTTCAGGGCTATGAAGAAGGGTTTGGATTCTTAGAAGACAGACTATTTTTACAGGCATATCCACTCATAAAACAGGATACTGCCTCTCCCTCTGCATCTGTGTTAAAAGATTTTTAAGTAATTCTAAATAGTGGCACTGTGAAGGGTTCAAGCTCTGCAAAGTCTTTGAGATGATAAGTAGAGTGTTTTGCATAATTAAGCCCTTTCCTGTGCACCAAATGTGAGCAGTAGTCAGTGAAACTTTGGTGTTTTTCCCTCTGAAATGTGACTGTGTATATTATTCTTCTTCAGCATAAGCGTGTAGCCCTGAATTGCCTGCCAGAAGAGGTAAGCCCAAATACTACAACAGTAATGAAGTATTTCCTTCATCTGGAAAATCTTGAAAGACCGTAAAAGGGAGCTCTGGGTTTGAAGCTGCTGTGTTTTCCTTGCCACCACAAACAGCTAGGGCAGCTGGCGTACTGACTGCAGTGGAAGTCCATTTTCCACAAGATAAGGATATTTACAGGAAAATTATCATTGGAAGACTTTTCACATGGATCAAAATATGTAATCTCATTGACAAATTAATTCAGGATTTTATGGCACTAGGATTTAAAAGATGTGTCTGTTCTCATGACAGTACATAGCATAGCTCTCTGTGTAATGCTCAGGAAAAGCAAGCATATATGACTTATTTCCTTCCCTTGAGGTTGAGAAGTGCATTAAGTACTACTGATGTTTCTGTCCTGGCAGTAGATGAGAGTGTTGCCTTCTGTGAGTCAAGAAGATCTTGTGTTCTCACACACTGGGATTAACAGAGCCTTAAGCAGTGGCAACTTCTGTGGCTGTAGCCTGGGTAAAAGTTGACTGTTCACTGGCAGATTTAACATGAGGTGGAAATGCTTGGATTAAAAGAATAACCAGAAACTAATACTTGAGAGGTTGTGCAGGTTCTTCTGCTAATCAAAGCACTAATGCTTTTCATATTATGCAAATTCCATTGTATTACATGTGTATAAACTGTACAAATATTGTAATTCCCTAAGTAATAGAAATAATGTGATTTAGCAAGGAAGAGGTCCTTTTTTAAAGCAATAAGGCACTCTGTATAGAGCTGAGACCAGAATAAATGAACATATCATAAGTCTTAAATTACTCTTAATTGTCAACCACTAAACTGCAAGTTACATTAGAACGTAATTTTTCATTATTTTTTAAAATTACTGTAATGTAAAGCTGCATTATTCTGCCTTTCTGCCATATCTTAATGATGTGCTACTTTAGGAGAGATTTTCAGTTCCCAGGTGCTGTTAACTCTGCAAAGACATGATGCAATACAAATTAGACAACTTGCAAATTTTTCTCTAGTGTTTTTTTTGCATTGTGGTGTAAAGGTGTGGTGGAATCAGGCCTGTAATCTTTGTAACAGCAGTCATGCAGTTTGTAGTTGAAAACATTCCCCTATTTTCATGAACTTACAACTTCGTCAGTGAAAAAAGTAATTTTTTTTTTCCTCACAACTAGATTCATTTATAAGTGATTCAAAATGCACATTTGTTTCTTATTGCATTTCAAATTACTGGTAACAGAGGAAGAAGATGTTTTCTTATCAGAAAAATAGATGAGCTGTGAAACTAAAAAATGACTGAGCTCTTCAAATATGAATAAGTTTCTCCTGTAACTACTGTGAGATGTGTCAGTCTGATTCGTGTTAAGGGGAAACAATGTGGAGGTTGTGGGGAAGATGTGACCTCTGGGTCTATTTTGGCTGTCCTTGTACGGAGAACAGATTGAGAAGAAGTAGAACGGAATGTATATAGTTGTGTAAGACCCATAAGGAGCCAGAGAGGAGACACTTATCTGAACTCCCCTCAGAAACTAGATAATACCGGTCCTGTGGTTTGGGCAAGAGTCAGGAAATAACTGAGTCTGCGCAAAAAGGAAAGGTTACTAGCGGTGACAAAGAGGAGACACCGAGCCTTCATCCCCGCGACCACCGATGACCACCAGCAGGGGACACTGCGCAGGCGCAAATGTGAGGAGATCTAATGTCGGGGATAGGTGATGCATATGTATAAGTATATTGAGAAACTTAATGAATATGTATTAGTTAAAGAAATATAAACCCGGAAGGGGAACTGTACGGGGTGCGTGCTGGTGGATCAGAGAATCCCCACGCACCCAGCGCTGTTTGCTTGCCTTTACTCGTTTACTAAATTGTAAACTTTAATTGGAATTCTGTTTGGGGCTAAATCATTTATCACACTACTGTGTCTGAGCACTTGACAAAGGGCTGACAGCCCAAAATGTGCAGTTGACAAATCTTTCCATTCTCTCCCTGACCCCTCCTTACATGGTTGCTCTGCAGAGTTCAGACCTTGGCAAGCTGCAGCACCGATAAATACTGGGTTATGTAGCTGTAAGGTTGAGCAAGTGGCACAACAGGCATCAAATATGAAATGCAGACTGTCAGGTGGATGACTTGGTGTCCAGGCATGTTTTATTCCAAACTATAGAAAAGGGGGTGGGATTTGGTTTGTTTTTGAGATTTTTCTGTAGTTTATTCCCAGGATACAGAAAAAAGCCGCAACAAATCCAGCTCACTAAACTAATCCATAGCCCTAGTCTAGGCCATCAAAACTCTGCTTTCAAATATTTCTGTTTGTTGTTAAATTACTTGACCATTAACAGAAGTATATTACCCTGTGCATCACACAACAATGAAGCATGCTCACATGTGTCCGGTGCCTTTTTGGTTCTACCTTCAAATGAATTAGCACTATAGATCTAAATGCAGGGACACTAGAACTAGTTAAAATTCTGCTATTTTAATTACATGACAACATCTTCATTAGAGAGAAAAAAAAAAGGATTCTTTGGACTGAAATTATCACTTCTCTTTTGTAGAAGTTATGGTCACCTCACAGCAAATCATCTTCATGAATGCACATATGGTGACATTTCGTGAGGTCTTTTTCATAAGGAGAGAACGGTTATTTTGCAATGAGAACAATTTAATATTTTGGTTTAGCATATAATCTGGATACAAAAAGATCACGCTATATAGAAAGTAGTTAGTGTTTTTATTTTTAAAGTTATTGCAGTTTGCAAAAAAATCTAATTTCTTGCTTCAAAACCATGAATTGTACGTGAGATGAAAATCACCAGCTGTGCTAAATTAAAAACAGCCCCCCAAAATTATGTTGCTTTGGAAGCCTGTATTAATCTTCAAGTTGCTTCTCAGTTTCTAAAGCGGTCTGAACATTTTCAGGGCAGTTGCCATCAATAGCATTGACCACTTCTTAATAATACGTTTTCATCCTTTTTTTGCAACCTTTGTCCTTTGTGCCAAGGTACCGCAGAGATGGATTTTCTTTAAGCAATGCTCAGTAAACTAAAGCCATAAACTTCTCTGTGTCCTCCTACCCAGAGGAGGTGTGCAAGAATACAATTTGTTGTCAAAGTATGAAGAAACTTGTCTCTGGAAATAACTGATGTTTTTGTGGTGGGCTTTTCCTTGGCTAGGTTTTTTTCAGTGTGGTGGTATTTTTTTGTTTTGTGGTGTTTTTTTGAGTCTGGTTTGGTTTTGGGTGGTGGTTTTTTTTGGTGGGGTTTTTTTTTGAGTAAACTCGAGCAACGTAGGTTTCAGCCCTTAGCAGGAAAAGAAATTTTACAAGGAACTGGTGAAACCTCACAAAGATTTTAAGGGACAGCTATGTAGAATATAAATCCAAACAGTAAATTGAAATTGTCTGTTGCAAACAAAATGCTTTTTTGTATTTTAACAGTAAGTGTTACATGTTCCTGTGCAGTATGGCAACCAGTTTCTGTCTACGGGCAAGGGAGAAATAAGTTTTACTTAATGGCAGCTAAATAGTTAGCATTTGAGCTTCATGATGTTATATACACTAAGGAAAGGTAGTTTAGTATACAGAAAAATACATCAACGACTGTGAAATGCATGGATACACTCCTACTGGCAGATACATGTAATTCGAATTAGTAGCTATTACAGTGCTACAGATACTTTATCTGAAGTGACTCATTTTTGACAACCCGAAGAGGTGGATTACTTTTACACACCCTTATAAAAAAATTTAGTTGAAACATAAATGAGACCCATTTACAGTATTTAAAATGTCAGATAAAACTACCAATAGAGATTTTTATAAAGAAAAAAGGTATTTTCGTTTTAGATTTACATTCTATTGGCTTTTTAAAATACAACTGCTAACAAAAAGCCCCAACGTCATTATCTTTTACCTTCTCATAAAAGACACTAAAATTCAGGGTTAGGTCAGTACGTGGACTAGTCGGGGGTAATCAGAGCAACTGTTTCATATGGGCCACAGAAGTAGTGATATATTATCTTGGCTTAAACCGTTGCAGCTCTAATGATTTCAATATGAAATCTGCATGTGGAGGGGACTGCATTTATATGATGGGCAAGGAAAGAATTTTGTGTTACCTAAATTCAGATTGAAGTCACTTTCTAGTCAATGAAATCAGAGGGAAATTCAGAACAGGACTGTACTTCAGGGCCTTTTTGTTCTCCCATGGAAGAAACTCTCCTACCACAGACTAGGAGGAGTCAAGTGAGAAAAGCCATCATATTTGCTCAGTGGTTTAATCTTCAGTGACAAATTTCTCCAGCTCTTGACTATATTTTAGAGGGTATTGGAATGTGTCTGAGGAGGTGCTAGGGTCTGGTAACCCATAGCCCAACACTTGAGGGAAACTTACAAACTGCAGTACTGGACAATAAGGAAAATACAATTGCACTAAACATGTGAAGGAGGGTAGCAAACGGCCAGTGCTGTGATATAACTATGCTGCAGATTGTATTCCTTGCAAGTGTGCTAAATAGTAGCCAGATTTGTCTGTCTGCATCCTAAATGTTGATTGCCTACTTGAGCAGCAAGTCTGCTGTGAGTGTGCGGGATGTTTGTAGCTTTGTGTTGGAATGTTGGCCACTCTTCACTCTGAGAAAGGAAAAATTATTTCAGAAAACTTAAAAAAAGAAGATTATTTTTCTCTATTTCATTGTGAACATTCTCTTAGAGATACTGACTCCAAACTTGGCATATCCCAGCAATTTGCTTGTCTCTGCGCACAATAGAATCTCTCCAGACTAGCCCTTAAGACTTTTTTTTTAAAGCCATGGTGGTTTACATGCTTGAGACATGCAGCTGTTTCCCTGTTTATCTTCTTCAATAAAAGATGCCTCAGACTGTCACTAACTACTAAAATTAATTTCCAGCACACTGAGAGCATGTTTTCATGAATGAAGGTATTGTTACTGGTGAGGTCATTAAGAAACTGTGCTGAAAATGACTGAGGAAATTATTATCTTGTCTGTCTCAGTTAGTCTTACCTCTCCTAACTTCTGAGTGTAGTGACAGTCTGAAGCACAACAGCTTATTAACAGCTTTGCTTTTTGCATAGGGTGGAGTTCAATGGGAAAAAGAAATCCATGTCTCCATAACAACAGTGAGACCCAGAGGAGAAGATCCAATTGGCATTTAAAAATGCAGTTTGCTTCCTGAACCTCATTATCAATGACTTTTTGCAACTGTCCTGTGCAAGTTTGTTGATGCTGGGAACCTGGTCCCCACTGTACAAAAAAGATGTGGGAAGGTTGGAAAGGGTCCAGAGAAGGGTCACGAGGATGATCAGAGGACTGGAAGACCTGCCATATGAAGAAAGGCTGAGAAAACTGGGCTTGTTCAGACTTGGGAAGAGGAGACTTAGGGGGGACCTTATCACCATGTACCAGTACATAAAGGGTGGTTACCAAGAATATGGAGACTCCCTTGTTACAAGGAGTCACATGGAAAAGATAAGGGGTAATGGACACAAGTTGCTTCTGGGGAGATTCTGACTGAACTCCAGAATAATTTTTTACCATGAGAGCAATCAGACATTGGCATAATCTCACAGGAGAAGTGGTAAATTGCCCTACATTGGTCAGTTTTAAGAGTCAGCTTGACAGGGTGCTGACTCATCTCATTTAAACTATACTTTTACCTTGAGGGGTTGGACTAGATAATCCTTGTGGTCCCTTTCAACCTGAGATTCTATGATTTGTTTCCTCAACCATCTAAATGAACTTCACTCCTCCAGCAGAAATCTTGTGCACTTTTTCATTAATCTCACCTGTTAGGTTTTTTGGTGTTCTTCAGTTGTTTTTTTTAAAGCTATCTTCTCCAGTCTCTGGATTTTGGACTGTTAGAAAAGGATGGCTTGTTGCTTTAGATTTGTGACTTAATTTTCTGCTATATTTGCTTTGTAATTTAATGCTGACTTAATATATTAACATTATTAATTCACTAACTTTATTATTCTGATATCATCTGTGACTATTTGATAATAATTTTGTAGGATTTCCCACCAGATCAATAGAAATTGAGTAGTTCAAGCTAAGTGATGGATTTTTTTTGATTGTTAACATCTGCTTCATTGTACATTTCTGAGAAAAAGGTACTGAAGAAAACTGTTTAAGGTGACCAGTTAATATAGAGCCAGCTCTGTAAAAAATGAGAGCTGGTGATACCTTGCTGGGCACCCCAGCCTCATATTGTGCCTTGCTCACATGTGAAAGCAAACTCTGGAGTAGATGATGCTGTGGCTCCTCTTTCATAACTGAGGAGATCTTAGCAAATGCTCCTTTCCTCCATTTACTGTCCCCTCCTTATTCTCACAAGACATGAGCTTGGTTTACTCAGTGTTTCACACGTTTTGCAAGGTCTTTAGTCAAATCAGGCCCATGCTTTACTGAAGGGATTTAATCCAGCTAAGGCTTCAATATAGTCACGGTCATTGGTATGTAAAAAGCTTGATTGAAATAATATTTAAAATGTATTCAGTGGTTTGTGTAGCATAGAGACTTCGGTGTGGCTGCTAGATGCCTCCCTTGCTGCTGAGGAGTTGAAGAAAATGCAACTTCATGCAATGTGTGTGAGCAGTGAGGTGTATTCTTGCCCTGGAAAAAAATCTAAAGTTTACATTGCCATCTATTTGTGGAAAAGGCAATAGAGATCTATCTAATTAGGAAAAATTTGACAGTCAACATTCATGTATTAGCAATTATGAAACTGAGCTTAGAGATTCCTTTTGGCATAAGCACTGAGAGGTGAAAGGAGCCGAACCCATGGCTGGTGTAATGTAGATGACAATTTTGAATATATGCTAGGGATCAGTCTTGTCAGCCCTGAGCTGAGGAGCAGGCTCAACACGTATGTGCCACAGTGCCTGCTAGGTAATAGCCCTCCTGATGGCAGAAACATGATACCATCCAGCCCTCACCAGGCAGTGGACAGTGTGTTAAAATTGGATGTGTTTTGGTGGAAATGCTGCTTTGAAAATAAGGAGACTCAGGAGAAGCTACTATAGGGTGCCCATGCTGTAGACTGCATGCCTGTACCCTGGCCTCAGGGCTGGCAGGGGACACTGCCAGTGTGGCTGTGCAGAGTGTGTCCATCTGGGGTAAGGCACAGAGTTGTGCACCCTGCCTGGATGCACACAGTGCTGCCCAGTGGGGTCTACTGTCTTCTGCTCCAGTGTGAGCAGTTGTGTTGTACATTCACCAAGGTGTAAGATGTACTTAGTATTTCTAGCTAAAACTACTGTGTCAGAGCAACAAAACTGTCAAAGTTATCAATATCCTAGATTCAGTGTCCTCAAAGGTGTGAAAAACCACTCTTGCAAAAGACTGTTGGAGCTCTTGTCATTGACATTTTCTAGTCAAGCAGGGATTTCCTTTGAAATACTTTCCAGCTGCTTCAAACAGGATAGTGCTTATTGATTGCATTCCTCCAAGACAGGCATTTGTGTTTCCTCTTCCCATCTTTCCCCTAGGAGAGTTTTATTTCATATATGAAAAGATCAACAGAAGCAAGAAAAGGAAAGCGTGAAACAGGGAATTCCTGTGGAAGATTAAACAGTTACTTATGCAATTTAAATCAGACTTGTAATAAATTTGTACAGGAAATGAATTAGGATGGCTAGCTTTTATGGAAAAGGGATTGATTTTCATAGTCCTTTTTACTATTCATTTCACTCATAGTTTTTATCTTTCCTACTCATTTTTTTTTAATCCACATAGGATTAGTTTCTAATTAATTCAAACTCTACATAGATTGATTAGTGACTTTTAATCTTTGGTCTCTCCTCCCCTTCCATCTGAGGCTTGCTAGTTGGTTTTAATTTTTTTACATAATTACTCAGAGGCACCAGACAGTATAAGTAATAAAAAAGTTACTTTGCTGCTTTTCTGCATCATCTAAATATGTTGGGCTTTTTTCTGCTCATTGCTGAAAAATGCTGCCCCAAATCTATTCCAGTACCTGTTAAATACTTATATTGTTGGTCTTACTGGCAAAGCCCTGTTGGATGTTATTACTGCCTTGGTGCTACTTTGAGGAAGCAGCTTTATTCACTGAAAAGTGTATCTATCACCTTGAAACTGCAGACAAATTGCCTTAGCACTGTAATTAGAACAGCTGACCACTCAGGCTTCCTCTATAATGTTATTCCAAAGTATTAGCTGCTGTGGTCAGCTAATCCTAGTCATACGCACCATGCCAAGGATGAGTGGTTGCAAACCCCTTAGCTCTGAGGCACCACTGCTCGCCCCGTGGTTACACAGATTGTGGCTGCAGTGCTCTTCTGCAAGCTGTGTGCCAGGGGAGGCTGCTGCTTTCCTCCTGAATGCGTTGTTTTGGGTCTGGGATTTCCACTGCCCACTCAGTAGGAGTGCAGACTGACCTCTTTGTATCCATCCTTTCATGTCCTCAAGCTTTTCACCCAGGTTCCTGTAGGATTGCTTTAATTTAGAAAAATAAACTTGACTTTATCTGCTATCATGTTTGACATAAGAGTGCTCTACTGTGGCTGAATCTGAAGTATTACTGCTGTTTTGTCCAAGGCATGCCCAAAAGGTCAAATGTCTTGGGATAATTTTTTAACTATTTATCCTGTACATGTAAAGATTTGGGCCACAGGCAATTGGCTGCCTTTCCAGTCAATGAAGGGTGAGCATGGGTTTGCTGGAAGGAGGGGACAAAATGAAATAATCAACATTCTTTCTGGATGGTAAAGCCCAGTGTTTTTACTGTCCTCTTTCTGTTTGTTTTAGGACAACTTTGGTGCCTCAGGGAATGACTACATAAGAACTCTTTAACTTTTATATTCTGTGTTATAGTTGATATGCACTAGTTTGTGGTCTGATTTATTCAACAGATTCAGTAAAAACCAAACAAACCAAAAACCCCCAAACAGTTTAAAGGAACATCTTGCTTACTAGCATTCTTTCTGCTACCAGCAAACATGCCAAAGTATGAAACTGGAAGCTACTGTGATCACTGAGTTCAGGTTTCTGCATAATGCTCACTGTTTTATGTCCAGTAGGGCCTGCATGTAGCATAGCAGATTGAGTTGAACTTGGGCTCATCTACTCAATACATTAAAGCAGAACGTAGTTCTGTGATGATACCACCAGCCAGGCCATCCAGAAGAAAGGCTCGTAATGGCATGTATCATTTTCCTTGTTTATCAAATTCTTTTCTCCTACAAGTGCCTTTATTTCTCTGCAGCATTTTAAGGTATTTTTTTAAAATACTGATTTCAAACACACAGGGAAACATAGAGCAGCTTTAGTAAAGCAGAAGATTGCAACTGTAACACCAAGAAGTTAAGGGTTAAATTTTTTTCTTTGAACACACAACACATCCCTTCAAAGTTATCCTGCTCTCCCTGTGAGTACAGCACCCCTATTGACATCAATTGGAGTTTAATACAAGCAGCTATTGTAGAACAGACTTCAAGGGAACTTGTGTGATGATCAGAGAAGAGAATTTAACTCTTATTACATAGCAACTGAGAAAATAAAAATCATATATTGGAAACTCCACTTGTATTCACAGCTGTCAAGAGCAGTGTTACAGATATACTATGGCCTGATTCTGCTTCCAGAGGAAAGAAGAGATGCAGTATTGAGCTCCAACTATTCAATTTTAAATGGGGGTTTATAATATCAAAAAAAGCTACAGGAAATGGCAGGAGTACAGAGGCCGGTGTAGCTATAGTGTGAAACAGATGTTATCCTATAGGAAGAGAATCTAATTACCTCTCCCAGACAGGAGGAAGCTCTGAAGTCTGCATGTTTGCCCTTTCATATCTGATGCTTTAAAAGCCAGTAGGGGCAATATTACCTCAATATTTTTAGTGGTCACTTTATCCCAGCAGATATACTAGATCAGACATCACTAATCTGAGTTACTCAAACTTTGCAAGAGAACTAGCATAAGACCAGCATAAAAGCATACAGGCAGCAGAAATGCAGTGTATGCTATGTCTAGTTGGGCAGGACTGTATTAGTTCTTCCTGGTACAGGTCACATTGGTATGTCAGCAACAAATGGACCTGGCTGCCCATTACTTGGGAGCCAGCCATGTGCATCTTTTGCAGATTAGTTCTCTAGGAAACGACGTCACTGAAATGCATACAAAACTTTAAGTAACAGTGGGCAAGCCTTATGAAAGGGTGACCTTGTAGGGAGCCCTGTGCCCAAAAAGCAATCAGAACATGGTGTATTTGACTACAGACTTTGCATCACTTGTAGGTGGTGTTTAGTTAAATTTGGAAGTTGTAATCTTGTGTTTAAATCCTTGGGCTGTTGAGCTGCAGCAAGCCTCCTAGGGTACAGACATGCCTGTTCTTATGTCAGTAAATGCTTTTAATGATGGTGCTTGGTCCATGCGTTGTTCAAAGTACAAAAATTATTGTTGGTCGGCAAGTGAATCATGGAGAATTGGTGTGAGTGGTGCATATGACATCTCAAGCCTACAGTTGCACTAACTAGTGGTGACGAGAGTTTACCCCATCCCATGTTAACTGCAGGTTTGTGGTTCTCATATTGCATTGACAGATTTAGGCAGGAAAACAAACCTTTCATGGATGTGATCATGGCAGGAAGTTCTAAAGAAGGTTTTTATCCCTTATGTTCAGTAAGACTCTGGCCCCATGTGCTGGTGACCTCCCTCTCTTGGTTGCCACTGCACTAAATGAAAATGGAACTGGATATCTTCCCCCCCCCACATAGCTTTAACGTGTCTTAGTAATGGACAATAATAGAAGTTCTCTTTCAAAATAAGAGGGAAAATGAACATTGTCTCAGCTGTTGCTGGAGGTTATAGTCAAAACATTATTTTTTATCATTTGGTAGAAACAAAGCTGGCAAAATATCGATATGCAAGTTGTTTTATATCTTTCTTTGTCATTATTCATAGCCACCCCCTCCCATAATGCTAAACTTCCCCAAGTGCCATCTGTCACTATCCTCTGTGATTAAAAAAAAAAAAAGAAGAAAAAAAAAAAGAAAAGAAAAAAAAGAATTAGTCACAAGATTATGTACAGCATCTGTGGGAGGAGTAGCTGTGATAAAACCATCCTTGCTATTAATTTTGATGGCAAAATCCTACAATGGGTAGGAGTAAAGAATACCCTTCATCCTGTCATATAGCAGTGGATAGCTGGATAAACAGATACAAGATAAACCTGTACATAAAATACACATCAACGTACATGGCATTTAAGACCTGCTTTATCTTTGCAGCTTTTTATTTTATCAGTTTAGAATAAAAATCAACAGGCTTTCATTGAGACTGCAATTGAATGGCAGATTGACTTACTGTGGGAAAAATTTCAGGATACCATAGGCTTTACTGGTATTTTAAAAAGTGCACCAAATGTAAGTTGACTTAATTTCTGGATATTCTTTTTTGAAAATACAATTCTTATTCTTATTCTTATTCTTATTCTTATTCTTATTCTTATTCTTATTCTTTTTCTTCTTCTTCTTCTTCTTCTTCTTCTTCTTCTTCTTCTTATAGTAAATTAATTATGCTCCTTATTTATCACTTCTATATATGAACTGCTAAGTGGTTCGGTATTTCCTTTAAGATGGGGAAAAAAAAAAACAGAGACAAAAATTCTTTATCAAAATAACACCTTTACAAAGTGTACATGATCCTTTAATGCAGAAATGCTCTACTTGCACTGAAGGAACTGACATGGAAAGATAGCAGTTGTAGTAACATCCCTGACAATATAAGAATGTAAGTGTTTATTTTTAGACTAGATTCAAATGATTAAGTAATCAGTCATATAAAGCAGATGTTTCTTAACTTTCAATAGTGTAAATGTATTCTATACTTTTCTAAGAAAAATACATAGGTATCTACTTCAGTAAAAAAATACTGTCTATAGATATTTCTCACAGATTTATTGTCATTTTTGATGTCTTATTCACAAATTTCAACTTGACAGAAATGTTTCATTATCAAGTGACTTTTAAAATTGGTGTAAGAGTTTTGTCTCTTCAGTCTCTGATTAAATTCTGCTGTAAATAATAATGTGTGGTCAAGCATAAAGGTATCCAAACCCATAATTTTTCAAGGTGGTTAGAACCAGATGTGCAACTGCTCTTGCTGTAATAAAGCCAGCGATACAGATTTCAAAATTAGTAGATGTAATAATCAAGGCCATAAACCTCTCAATGATGCCCTTATTACCTCATGGATTAAATCAAAATACCTAACTCTGACCCCCTCTCAATTTCATCTATATCTTGTGGCTAAAGACAAATGCCATAACAAATGGTATTTTTTCCCCTCTTAAATCATCTCAGGTTACCAGAGGAGGTTTCTTATATTACACAGAAACAGTTCTTTTATCCTCATACTGTACATGATTCTATCAAATGAAAGGTACAGAAAGTGAGATCATTGCAAAAACCTTGGAGTGCTGAATCTGGGGCAAATCATATGTTTATCTGTGTTTAAACACCCAAGTCACATGTGGATTAATTCAAGCAAATAGTGGAAGTAGCTTTCCTTTGCAGGCCAGGAAAACGTGCTTAAAGTGTAAAAGGTAAATTAAATGACCTTGAACAAAGGTGAAATAATATGGTTCCTTGATGTCTTCAATTTGTGTTACTTAGTTGTAAAGTAACTTAGGCATATTCAGTTTTAAACCTTTATTATAGTCACTAATGCATATATATCAAATTTAAATATTGAAAAAAATACAGTTCATTCTGCTTAATGTGATTTTTGTTCAGAAGAAAAAGTTCATATTGGATATAAAAATAAACCAAGTTTAAGGTTGCTCAGATCCCTCATTTATCAGACTTATGACTCCAGAAGAAGTAATCCTGCAGGGTATGCTGAGACATCACTGTAGGTACAGCAGTCTCTTATACTAAAACCCAAACCAAGCTCTAGGGAAGCTCTGCTGTTGGTTGAGGACATTGAGTCTCCAGAAACAAAATAATTCTGGTTTCGGCAGGTTGCAGTCAAGATGCAATGGTACTTCGGGCCCAAGGGACATAGTTTTCCATCTCCAGCCAGTAAAGGCTGACTTTAAATGAGTTATGAGGGGGTGGATATCCCCAGAGAGGAGCTTTCATGGGAAGTAATGAGCCACAGAGGGATCTGGGAATCCAGTTGATTGTGATGTGTAATGGGGACAATAATTGAGGTCAGGCCTGGCCAGGTGTGTGCTGCTGGGAGCCCTTACTGATGATGGGATGTGATGAAAAGGGCTCTTACCACTTACTGTGGTCTTTTCAGTGGTGCTTGTTTGGTTTGATTATTTTTATTTCTTTTTTTTATTTTTTTATTTCTTATTTTTTTTAATCTTGTAACTCTGAAGCCTCGCTAACTTCATCATTGCCGTCTGTTATCAGCTCAGGCTTCTGAATTGGGCACTCTGATTTAGGGATTGTGTGGTTTTGCCACATGTTACTGTTTGAGATAAGAAAGGATGTTTCTCAGACCCTTTTTACTTTCGTGACTGAAATGCAGACTGTTGCTAAACAAAGAGCCTCTTGACTGCAGGGGGTAGAGGGAGAAATCAGAAATGAAAGCTTTCTTAAGAGACAAACTACTTTGTGATTTTAAAACAAAATAAAATTTTTATTATTCATCTTTGTATTAGAAACCTGCAGAGACCTGATAACTCTTGGATAGTGGAAATGTTTATATAGTGTATTTGGGACAGATGTGAGCTTGCTCCAACCCTTGCTCTGGGTTGAAATGCTTATGTGCATCAAGTATCGCTTTGACTAAATTTTGTTTATTCATAAAGGATAAAAATGCAATCGTGTCAAAAGTCTGATTTTTTTGTGCATAGTAGAAATCAACAACAGGAGGTTCTTTCTTTGCCAACCATTTCAAGCCTCTTGTAGTGAGCCCTTTAACACAAATCTTTTCATATTAGATAATGCTACGTGGACTGCTCTGCATCTGTCTGGGTTTTCTGTTTTGTTTTTCCTTTCTTTTGGTGGTGGTGGGTAAAAGTTACAGAGGAATTTGAGTTTAGTTTTAGGGGATGAGCTGGTTTGGTTAATCTGCTTTGGTTGTCTTCTGTGTTTCTTCTCTATCCTTTATGATCACAGGCACATTGTTCCCTTACACAGCTTCACCAGGTGATACTCCCACAGCGCACAAGCCTAGTGCCTGCTGTATCAGGCTCCAGAAAAATACTGTCTTTGATAACTCTTTGCCTGCTTACTTCTATGGCTCCGGGAGGAAGCTTGGTTTTTCTTACATAGATCACAAAGTAGGTGCATGCACCATTAAGGTAAAGAATTGTGATGGTAGGGGGTAACCACCAGTACTCTGATTTTTGTGAAGACACGTGTCTCAGAATGTGCAAGCTGTTGATCTACAGCACCCTGCACTGGGAAATGCTTGGATTCCCCTGCTCATTCTCATATCTTGAGTTTATCTGCCATACTTCAAGCATTGTCATGTGAACAGCAGCCCTGGAGAGCCACAGGAGAAGTATAAACGGCTTTGTACTCAGCACTTGTGCAAAGAAACCTGATAGACTCTGGGAAAAAGCTATTCACTTTTCAGCTAGAAACCACATTTATTTTGACAAAAAAGGGAGAGTAGCAAAATATAAAGTTCTCGCTATTAGCGTAAAAATTTAAACATACATTTAGGTAAAAGGCTGGGAATATTGTACCCTTTATGCTGTTAGAAAAATGTCACATTGTCTCTTTAAATAAATACTACAAACGTGATACTCTATATGTTAACAAGTGTTACAGTTAATTTTATAAGGAAATCAACAGTGGGAACAGCCCTCTACAACAGGGAATTATTTCTTTAGGTCCATGGGCAGCAATTTCTCTATCATGCCTCAAGTTGGACTCCTGACCACATCCTAGGTAATGGGGTAAATTGTAGAAATCTACTGGGGCCAAATGTGAAGGAGGTTCTGCAGCCTCTTCAGTCTGTGGTGAGGCCAGGAGGAGAGAGAAAAGCATGAGCATGAGGCAATCTGGAAGGTGCTACATGTTTTGGAGCAAGGGTTTGCTCCTCAATTTCTGTCATCGAGTATGAGGCCAGCTAAAATCTATGGAAAAAGTCCCATCTCCTATAACAGTTTGACCCCCACGGTGCTGGGTTCATTAGGGTGTTATCTGACTATGATCTGTGTAGGAGTTTTTCTCAATTTGTCAATTAAATTAGACATACAAATATAAAAATGGAGCATATTGCCTGAAGGACTGCACATCCTTGCAGAATTGGATGGATTATAAGGCATCACCACAGAATTTTCATCTCCAACAGCCTTATTCATACTTTGTTCATAAAATATCCTTAGAGCTCCTCTGACCTTGAACAATCGACATGCTACTTTGTATAAATTGACTCACTTCTCTCTTTGCTGTTTTTCTGGGGAGATTTCTATGGTTTTGCACAACTGCACAGCAGTAAAAGCTTCTCGATGCAAATTGCCTTTTCACCGTGTGAACCAGGATGGAAAGGTTGGGTTTTTTTCCTAATGGTGCCATAGGTATCTTGGAAAGATAAAGCCTGTTTGTATAGGTCAGTGTTGGGTCAGTGAGTAACGGTCTTTCGGTGTAGCAGACAGATGTATCATGGCCTAGGATTGCTGTATTTCCCATTGATTTGCTTCCATGTTGTAGGGGCAGTTAATTATTTAGAGGGACAGAAAACAACCCCATAACCTGACTGTTAGGGGACTTGTTTGTGACAGTCTGATTCAAGAGACAAAAAAAATAAAGTGCTGAAATATTTGTTGGACCAGAGTAGAAGAGCAGCGTGTCCTGGTGCTTGTGGCCTTTTCTGCAGAGGGAGGAGGTGAGCCTGAGTCCCAAGGAGAAGCCTTGCCTTGTATCCAGGTCACTCCATACTGAGTGATGCATGTGGTCACTGTATATTCAGTAAAAATGGGATCTTCACCCATTTACATATTCATGTCTTACTTTCCTTGGGGGGAATGGGGGGAGTAGAAGAGCAGCGTGTCCTGGTGCTTGTGGCCTTTTCTGCAGAGGGAGGAGGTGAGCCTGAGTCCCAAGGAGAAGCCTTGCCTTGTATCCAGGTCACTCCATACTGAGTGATGCATGTGGTCACTGTATATTCAGTAAAAATGGGATCTTCACCCATTTACATATTCATGTCTTACTTTCCTTGGGGGGAATGGGGGGGGCGGGGGGGAAGGGGCGAGTGATACGACTCAAAATGGAAACAACTTATTCTTGTATGTCAAGAAAAAAATGAAAACTTTCCATTTTGTTTCCATCTGAAGAGTTAGTTCAATTTTTAAAATCGAGCTCCACACTAGCAAATTGATTACTTACACAGCCCATTCAGATTGTTTTAATTTAGTTTATTTGTTTTCACAAACCTTCTGGATAACTTTAGTAAGGTGTTATCTCAAGTGATTTTACTCTTTATATAATTCTGTCATGGTGGTATTTCTCTGTTGCACTTAATAGAATAAATAGTTTGGCACTCCTGATGCATAGCCCAGACTCTTGAACTGAAGACCATACTTTCTCCCTAGAGTTTCCTTTACACTTCTCAGCAAAGCCAATTCAGGGTTACATTTCTTCCATGCATTTCTAGCCTTGTAAGGCTACGGTGCAAAATAATCACCAACACGTATTCCCTGTGGTACTTGTGTGGAAGTGTGTCATCCATCACACCTGTCTGTATCAAGGGTTTGTTTCCCCTGGATGGCAACTGGATGAAGAGTTGCTTTTTGATGAAATCTAGACTTTATCTTTAGAGTTTCTTTTAATCTAACTCTGAGCAAAACCATTTACTTCCTATAAGATAGTTTCCACTGTCAGTAACCAGATCTCAGAGAAGGGAATGGGTGTGGAAGTGTTCTCTAACCATTTTCTGCAGTCACTTATGGTTACAGGGACAACTCAAGGACTCATTTCTACAAAGCAGATACTGAATTATCCTCCCCTGCCCATGCTGAGGAGAAGCTGGAAGTGCAGATGGAATTTAACTCTCGGTGCTGATGTCACGTGTTAACTCAAGTGAGGCTTGCAAAAGGTCTGGTGTGCGTGTATACACAGCCTGATCGGTTTCCGCAAAAACTTGTGTGGTGTTTGTCCTGCAATAGTAAATCTGAACCCCCTTACTTGTAGGTGTATTCACTTCATTGAGATTAAAACGAGCTCTTGAAAAGGTTTAACTTTGCTCTATTATATACCCTATACAGTGCAGATCAATTTTTGTCTCCTGATAACATGCACCTATGTTAGAATTTAAATTATGTTCATGGCTTTTGGGTGGCACTGCATACAGATTAGCAGCAGCTCCTGCAACATGTGGAAAACTAAAGATAATACATGCATTTCTGACGCAATCTTCTGATCGCTGCTTCTTTTGTTATGTTAGTTTTTTCTGCTTTTAAGACTTTACATAGTTTTGCAGAAATTAAGGTTGTTTACCAAAAAACAGCCATACCATTTTTGAGAGTAAAGCTTCTCTGTGGAAAATGAGGATCCCTTGCAGCATATGCCATAGCACAGGGTGGGGGGTGGGGAAACAAGGCACCTGTGAAGGAGATTTACCTTCTGAAATTGTCAAGGTCCTTGAGCTTGGCAGGGGGGACAAGACCCAAAATCATAAAGGTTCTTGGAAGTGTTCTGCTGCTTGTGCTTAGGGATAGCAGTGAGGGCAGCAGAGTATTTGGTATTAGCTGGAGGAAGCAGAAAGGGAAGAGAATAATGAATAGTAAGATTTGTGTTTGTGCTATATATGCTAGCATATATATATAGCTAACATTTGAAACATGTAACTAGACATTTTTTTCTGTTACACTCTATTTTCTATCTTACCTCACAGTACTAGAAAAAATACTCAAATCCTATTCCAATATTATTTAGAATACTTGTTTATGAAACTGCACAACATCTCAGTAAAAAAATCCTCATTAATGACTGTGCAGAAGTTATATATTCAACTGGATAATATACAGCCTGCTTTTTTACTCACAAGTGGTGCTAAAAGCAAAAATGTCAGTATTGTATGTTTGAAGTGAAAATAGCTATGTCTGTAGAGGCTTCTAGAAGATAGAGGCACAACTCTGACTAATTGTTGATGATTTTTTTTAAAAAAAAGAATATTACCACAGCCTCAGATTTCATATCTGGTAACAGCAATTTATCATTGTCATTGCAACTTAAGATACTTTTTTATTTGACGGGAACAGCAAAACATTTATTCGCTCTCTGCTTTTTGCACTGCTTCTTTATTAGATTATAGTCTCTGCACAGTAGGGAGCCATGTCTTTTACATTTATATAGCTCTTAGTTGCAGTTGGACCTATAGGATGCTAAGAACAGGAAACACTAAAAGTTCAACAAGTAGAATTCTCATATCTGATTAATATGTGCCTGCGGTGCTGCTGGGATCCTGGTGACTCTAGAAGTGGGAACAGCAAGCGTGGCTGCTGTTCAACTGTCATATGGGACTCATACCTCACACCATTAACGAGAGAGTTCAAATATAGCATGTTCTCCAAGAGTAACTCCTTCTCCACTGCAGGATGTACCTAATAAAAATTTGAGTGTGTCAGAGTCAGTTGTGGGTATCCAGAAGGCCTGTAGATGTCGAACTGCTTGATTCGCTGGCAGTTCCAAAGAATTCTATGGAAAATGACCAGGTATGACTTAAAATAAATTCAGTTTGTCCATTTTTGGAAATGCTCAGCAAATCAAAAGTAAACATAATTTAAACTTTGCCTTTGGATTTAAGCAATTTGAAGATTTTATATTTAAAAAAAAAAATCTAAGGAAATTGCAATACTAAAAGTTGCCTGATGTTGAAAATTTGTATTTCCATGTCAGGAAGATTTTCAGATCTTTTTCCACTTTTTTATTTTTCCTCGGGGGAGAAAATAACATAAGCAATTTAACAGAAGTGAAGCAAATTACTTGAAGTTTTACTGGAGATGAATCTGCAGGTTTTGGCCCCAAAGAAACATTTGCCAAAGCTATTCACATTTTTCTAAAAACAGCCTGTTATCAGAGCAGTGAATTTTTAATTTCTGTATCTTAAGGAAGAGAGATTGATCAATTCCTACCATGCTTTCCATCAGCTGATAGTGCTGGCAAAGCCCTGACAGCAAATTCATCTCCTCCTGGAGCTGATGGGTGGCTTCAGTTTGAGCAAGGACAGGGTGTGAAATGTCTCGTAAAAAATACTTCCTTCCATAAGGTACAGATTATAAGAAGCACCTCAATAGTAAGAGATTTTCCTTCAAATTAAATTAGATTTTTATACTGATATTTGAGTTCTGTCATTTTACACATGCACACACACAGATCTGCTGTTTCCCGGGAGTTTAGAGAGCCCTAACTTTGTATGAGAGAGAGATTCAGTGTCTTTTCTGACTTGAATAATTCTAGCATAAAAGTAACACAGATGTGTTTGAAAATAGGCAGAATGAAAAGAGATTATTTTCCCTTTTCTTCTTTCCTCCCCAATCTGGGTCCAAAGGCAGAACAGGGAAGGGGCTTGCAACAGACAACAGAGTAGGATTTGGGCAGAAAAAAAGGGCTTGTCTGGTACAAACCTCTTGGCAGTCCTGAGTGACCCTACCAGATACCGTAACCTCAAGGCTTTGTGGTCTGAGGTACTGTGCCATCAGGCTTCCCCTTGCACTACAAGAAGTGTTCATCATGCATTATTTCATTAGAGAAGGCACCTCTATTATCTCTGTATTGTAAAGAGAAACAGGCTTACTAAGCTTTAAAAAATTAAAAAATAACTCTAAATTTACCAATAAGGCTTCAAAAATAATAATGGAACAGAGTAACTGTTTCGCTGCTCAGAAAAATACTGCTTCAGTGACACATTTCAGACTGCCTTTGCACAAACTTAAAATCAGCTGTAACACCTTCTAGTTACCGGTTCTGAGAGGTTTTAAAGTAATTATTTGCTATACTAGTAATTAATAACTACATGAAAGTATCCAATTTTAAATTAAAAATCACTATCTCTGAAAAAAAAAATTCTTCTTGTTTTTAAACATGAATGGAATATCTTCTCAGGTTCTCTTACTTTGATTTTGTGTAATTTAAATTACCATTATGTGGTTTTAATGCTGATTTGTTTTTAATGCTAAATATGCTTCTAAATTTAGCACCCAATGTAAATTGGAAATGCAATAGCATGAATTGTCATGTAAAAGATTTTATAGTCTATAAACATCAGCACAACTGTAAATTGCAGGGGCTATTTTAGAATGTTTTGGGTTTTTTTTAGAGGAGTAGAGTCTGATATATAAATTCAAGATGCTTTAGCAAGTATGCTCTCTCTCAATCCCTAGAGTGACTCCACACCTGGAATAGCCCTGTTGCTGGCTTTTCAAAGTGAACTCATATGCAGAGTGAAAATCCATGGACCTGCTACTATTGACTCCACTGTATTTCTCTTTAGACTGAAATTTTTCTTTATTTTTTTCAGGTTTTTTACATTATAGCAGCCTGTATTGGAAAAGTGTTAAGTGTGCTCTCCATGCTCCTTCCAAGTGTCACCCTTAGATGACTGCATGGGGAGCTGGGAGTGCCGGGACAGGGACCAGCTTGGCCCAGTTTGTCCACTGAGTAGGACGGAGAAGCACATTCCCCATCAGTGCTAGCCATCAGCTGGGGTTGGAGATGAGTGTATAGATTCCTGAGCTTTTCTAACATTTGCTTTGACTTTCACATTATATTTCAGTGTATGGCAAAGCCAGTTAAGATACTTTACAGCTTGTAACGTGGGCTGCATTCTGTGTGCGCAGGCTCCCATCTTGAAAGCAGGACAAGCCCCATTGCTTTTAATGGTTCTCATCATGCAGGATGCCGGGATGATGGCTCTGTGGGGAAAACAGCTCCGTGGTTGGCAATCCAAAGGACATAAAGCAAGAATGGGATGCATTTTAAAGAGGCATTCTGCCTAATGTTTATTTGAAACCCACAGACTGACTTAATCAAAGAAGGAAAAGTAAATTGAATAGGTTCAGTGTACTTGGAGTAAGTAATTAACTATTGGTTTTCTGACAAGATCACACTTGATGGCCAAAACCTTTGAATAGAAGTAGAAAAGAGAAACTGGTTTGATTAATTAAACCTCAGAAGTGCCTTCCTCATGACTGTTACTGTTGGAGAATCAGGAGTCAAGGTGGGCGAGAAAAAGCAGGGCAGGCTGCCTTACTACTCTCCAAAGAGCAGGGAATTCATTCGAGGAGAGCCTGTGAATGCCCTCACCAAACACCTTGTCTAAAGGAGCATTAAATCAAGTAAGGGACAAGCTTGAGAAACAGACCCACAAAGCACATTTTTCCCTGATTATTCTTCTGACTATCAATCATGTTCAATATTGAATAAAGCTCATAAATTATGCTGTAATATGAAATAATGTGAGGAGTTTGATCGAGGTCTCAGAGCTGCGTGAGCTGGGAGGCAGCAAAGTGTGGCCAAAATCCGAGTGCTGCAGCCAGTCGCTGTTCTTATCCCCTGGACAGGGGCTGGTTTTGGAAATGTTACGCTGTACCACCTCTGCTCCCTCCTCCCCTTTCCTCTGCACAGCTCTCAGGGTGATTTTTTTCAAAGACAGTTGTTTCACTGCTTATAAAAAGGAAAAAACTTTTAAATCCAGCAATTTTGCAAGATAATTTCTTGTATTTCTCATCCACCCCTCCTTTGCAATATGAACAGGGAACTTTAAAAGCAGTCAATTAAAAGTGTAACTTATTATAATGTAAACATCATTAAAACATCAAGGGTACAAGAAGCAGGACTTTTGTAAGTAGTATTCTAAAAATTACAAGGCCGACTTGCAATATGTAATTTGAATAAAATCACAGTTTTCTAAAGCTAGTATCTTATTCTGGGGTTCTCTGCAATAAAGTAAAATCTTATTTCATACTTTATTATTTTTTAAATTTTTTTTGCTTTGAATAATGTTTCCAAATGGGCCACAATCTCCATAACACTTGTGCTGAAATCCAAGCCAGGGAGTTGGGGTCAGCCAGGAATCAGCCTGGCTGTGTGTATCTATCCCTCTGTAGCCACAACAGCGTGCTCATGGCATCTTTCTCTTCCTGCCTGTTCCTCGGGACCTGCCCCAATGCTCTCCTGTGGCTACACTGTCACTGTGTATTCCCTGGAGAGCCTGCTCCTTAATAGGCATCAGTGAGGCTGAGACAGTTTGCTTCCCCGCTAGCAAATTGTTCACTGTGGTGGTGATTAGGGAAACTGGAATTAGTGAATGCATTAAATATTACTGCTCAGTTGCTATTTTTCTTAATATTCCCTTTCTGTTTCATTAGGGTAGTATCCTGCAACTGGATCTGTCATGGTGTGTATGCCCATATAGGTATTTGGTGTGCCCTTTCATATATATGCCTGTATGCATTGTCTGCAAACCTTACTTAGTTTATATATTTTGACTTTAAATATGACAGAAGAGAGGCTGTAACAAATGGCTCATAACTTTAGTTAGATACTTGATATATATAACTAACTTCCATAAATGTGCTGCATTACTGAAAGAAAATCTTACCATTTTCTTGTGCTCAAACTAAAAATCATATGTCCTGTCATTGGTAAAGCCCAGTTTATACAGATTGTACCTTGAGTTTCTCTAAAATTGAAAGGCACAGACAATAAGCTTTTTTGTGTTCAGTCTCGCTGAAATGTATTGAAAAAATTTTATTTCCTGGTCTTTGTTTCTGCTCCATTACCAACGCAGATGCACTCTTTGCAGTATTGTAAATACCAGTGTTAGAAAGGTGTCACTTAAAGAACAAGTTTAATATTCAGTTTCTTCTCTGTAAATGTATACAATTTGATTAATATAATTCACTGGGAAGCGGTGCTTTTGACTTTTAAATTTGCCATTTGCAGCCGAACTACAAAATAGTCCCTTAAATTCACCTTTCTTGGAATCACAGAATCACAGAATCGCTC